>NW_020230713.1:716373-946373 GCF_003227715.2 Harpegnathos saltator
CTAAAAAATGTCTAAAAAATAAAAAAAATAAAAAATATTAGACAAATTGAAAAATGTTTTAGACAAAAGTTGTTCAAACTAGTAGAAAAAAAAGTGTAATAAAAAATAAGGGTTCCCATTTAAATTAAATACCCATTAAAATACGCAAGTTGACCTTTAAATGACGTTGAAAATAGAGGTCAAGGTCAAAGTCAAGGTCATCATAAGGTAGCTCACTTAAATCCCTACAACTTTTGTTTGGATCATTTTCCTTGAAACTTCAATATTGAAGAGTTATTTGGGGTGGGATATTAAAATGGGACACCCTGTATGTGTGTGTGTGTGTGTGTGTGTGTGTGTGTGTATGTATATATATATATATATATGTTACGTATAAGAGAGAAGATGTTGGATATATCTCTTCTTTTTTATGCCATTTAGAGAGAAAAATTGTCGCCTGAGAGAAATCGTGCGTGTTGTCACTCGTTCGTTAATTAACGAAACTCTGAACAGCGACAACTTTCATCTATCGTCTAACATTTTCACATAGATAGATGTGACATCCTGATTTCCACCCAGTAACGGTGTAAAACGACAATCGACATATGCACTTCTTAATCACATGTCAAATCGATATTGCACCATACGTAATATAAATCGAAAATAAAACTTAACGCGATCAGTCTAGTCGGGACAGAATACGATGTTCCTATGACAGATATGAGATGAGATACCGCGGTACACAAGACGACAACTGTAAACGAGGTAACTTTACATCTATATACACGACGTCAACGGTTCTGCGTACCTCGCGCAAATATATATAATTATATATATGAGAGAAGACGTCGGATAAATTTGTCCCTTTTTTTCTGTAACATTTTTTTTTATATGCTATTTAAGGAAAAGAGCTGCCGCCCGAGAAAGATTGACGCGAGTCGTTACTCGTTTGCTAATTGACGAAACTTCGAACGGCGATCCATTGTCGTTTGTCGTCCGACACTTTAATAGAAACACTTGTGATATTTCTAATTTCGCCAAGCGATGGTGTAAACCTCGTTGTTATGCGTTAAAACGCGTGAGGGATCGCCCGTTCTGTATGAAATGTAAGTAAAACTTACAACGATCAGTCTAGTCGGGGCTGGATATAACGTTTCTACGACATATAGATAACACACGCGCATGCATCTTAAGAGTTCATCTCGTGTTTGCGAGAATTTTGCAAGAAGTCCGTCTTGTGAGATTGTTTCACTTTATCGAACGCGAGATAAACGCGCACGAAATTGCAATAATATTTGCTATTGCATGTTTACGTTATGTTGCTAATGATCCGCGAATATTAATCTTTTCCGCAAGACAGACCTCCGCAAAGGGGTCGTTTATATTGTATCAATCCTTTCGACATCAAAGTATCAAAGTATTGATATTAAAATATTCAGTCGTTTTAATTATGTATTGAAACAATCATGACGAGTATCTCTCTGGTCATGGATAATAGTACATGACGTTAAGAGTATAAAGATACGTTCGTCGTTGGAGAAATCAACAAGTCATAAATCGATCCGATATTAAGGAGAAGAACCCGAAAAGGCATCGAGAAAAATCAGTGGCGAAATTTAATGGGCCGAATTTCCGTTATGGTCCGTCGAATTTGTGAATACCAGATATCTAAAAAAACTTTACGATCGCAATGTCACATAGAAGATTCTCAATTTCTTAAAAACTCAAACTCCTGCCGACCAGACGAATGTCTATCTACCATCCGCGACAAATTGGTCGAATCAGATTATAATTGTAAAAACTTAAAAAAAAAAAAACACGAATGTATACGGTAATACATCCTGCGTAATTGCGCATATCACATTGTACTAAGTACTAACAATCAATAAAAAGTATGTGTGTGTGTATATATATATATATATATATGTAAGAGAAATGCATCTCTGTATCAAGAGAATCTTTGTATTAAGAAAATCGAAATTTTATCTCTATGTTAATCTACAAATTTCGGAGTATTTGAGGGACCAATGAAGAATCTTGAGATGACATGGTACAAGCTATTCCTCTACCTTGATGCGTTGTTGTATATATATCTTCAAGAAAGATTTATTTCTCAGAATTATTTAATATTGGGGAATGGGGGAATGCAACAAAAAAACATTAAATAATACGATAAAGGTTAATATATAAATATGGGTAGAAAGAGAAAGAGAGAAAGAAAAATAATACAACCAATTTTTTTTCACAATTTTTTTATTACTTTTTCTGTTGACGTCAGAAATTATGATTACATGTAGATATTTAAATGGACTTTCAAATTTTATTACAGCTTCCAACGTCAATAAAAAGAAATAAAATAAACTGTGTATAAAAGAAATTTGTTTTATTTATTCATATTAATCACTTATTTGCTTATTTCACATACTCTACTCATAATTGTAAATGACACCGTTAATTGGAATTAAGAAAATGATCAAATGTAAGTGTAGAGTATTAAGATAATTGAATATCAGATAATTCTGAGGCAAGTTTTCTGCAAGACTTGCATCATATATAACATAGAGAAAACGGCGGTAAATAATCATTTGCAACACCAGAACAATAGTTTGCATAATGTTAATCTCGAGATTTTCCATTGATCCTCCCACTGTTGGACAATCATGATTGTCCGACCGAAGCAACCGAACCCCTCGGCATCCCCGAAAAAAGAAAAGAAAAAAATGAACACCTCGCAGCTTACACAGTTGCGATCAGCCGATTTCTTCAGTTTTTCATAAACATTGGCTAATTATTCGACCGACAGGCCTCTGTCGGATCGAATTTCTCTGTCGCGCGCGCTACTCGTCTTTGCCCCTGCCCTCGCAACTTGTCCGCGCGCGTCTGCGACACCGTCTGCGTTCCGACGTCGATTACTTGACTCCGTGCACGTTCACCATATGACAGCGCATTGTATATTTTCGCGTGAAGACGATACGGCAAATCGGACAGACCGTGTCGCCCCTGTGCATACTGCGATGGTGGGCTAGGGAATCGCCACGGGTGTAGGTTCGGCCGCAGACGTCGCACACCCAGCGACCGTTTTCGTCGAGGAGTAGCTTAGACCTGCGCTTGACCCCGTCGATAGCGGGTTGTTGTTGTTGTTGTTTCGGTTGCTGTTGTTTCGGTAGCTGCTGTTTCGGTTGCTGTTGTTTCGGTTGCTGTTGTTTCCGGACGTAATCGTGCTCTGATTCTGCGCACACAATCCAAAGTGTTTCCCATACACACACGGTCTGATACTTATATGCGATAGTTTCACGATGCGCGCGAGAGGCGTTTTCTTTATTTTTTACATTTTTTGTTCTGAGTTACTCTTGTCTGTTTGGTTTTATTCTCTTTTTTATTTTTAATTTTTTTCTCTTATCTGCGGCTCGTCAGTTTCGCGGTTGTGGTGAGATTGTCGTTCGCGTGGTGAGGTTGCTGTCGCAATTTCTCTTATAGCGAGAACGCTACAAAGAGACCTGATAAGCACACACCGGTAAGCACCGGTAACACATCGAGAGATCCCTTTTGACGAAACTCATTCGTACGTTTGGGAATTTGTATATATTCGGATATATAAAACAACAAGAGAGAGGGGCGGACATATAGAGTTACAGATATGTACACAAAATTTGCAACAGTGGCATGCTAAGCGACATTAGCCAAATTTTGCGTCAGAAACCAGATGTGACGATTTCCAAATTCCGAACATTTTATCGAGAGAGTATAAAAGAAAGCGAGAGAAAAATTTGAAAAGAAAAAAAATGTAAAGAGTTTTGAGATTTGGTAAGATTTTTTAAGTGTGATTCGACGAAACGAGCTTTTCGTACGGGTATGTGCTTATAGGAAATGTACGTACAACTAAGAAAGAACACGAGACACTCAATTACGTTAAATTTCGAAAACTATATACCGCATCGCGACGTGCTGTTGCTTAGTGCAGATGTATAAAAGTTTGGTCTCAGGCCGTCTCAAGAACACTTTTGAAAGAGAAAAATGAAAAGAAACGACCCATCGAAAAATAAAAATTAATCTCTCCTGCATAAAATCATTAAAATTCGCGAAAACTGTATCTGTTTAGATGACACATAATTAGAATGCGTACATATATAAATTCATGCCTCAATAAGTAATTACAAAAGATTTTTACATGAATGTCATCAATCTTTCTGAAAACACAAAAATTTATTACGGAAAAGCCTCATTATCGTCATCGTAATTAATGAAATAGCTCGTAATGATCCAATTGCGAAACTGATCGAGCATTTTTGAATTTGATAAGAGTATCGGGAAACTGTCGACGTCTGATTTCCTCCTCTAATTATCGTCAATTTCATCGACAGGCCGCCCCTTCATTATACATTGTACTCGCCAACGCGAGTATGTGTACCGTACAACGATACAACAATCGAAATTGTGTTAAGAGCTCGCTAGCCAACAATGTGAGTAGATCTATAGTCCCCAATAAGCATGTTGAGTGAAGCCTCCAGCCAGAAACGAAAAAAGGGAGAGTTCTTTGGAGTGTACCGAAATGTCAAAAAGCTTGCCGGGTTACCCGGAAAGACGAAATGCGAAATGTCGTCTCGCAGACGCAACGAGCGAAACGTAACGCGAGTTACACGTCAACTGTCTCAAACGATCAAAAATCTCATCGTCTTATCGAATCATCGTTCGCTATACTCCGATTCGATGGTAGTTTTGCTCGTCGCTGACACAAGTATACACACGACTGTTTCTTTCGCAATATTTTATTAAAAATTCGAGACATCGCTCGGTAAAATATTGAGTATCATTGAAAGCTTCATAAGGTAGGTCTATGTAAGTCGTATAGATTCGTTAGCGAGTAAGCATCGAGACTGCGCGGAGAGACGCGCGTGGGACAATACATGACGACGCAGCGACACTCCGGCGAACATACACACGCACACACATTCATTTCAAGCGATTCAACGGGACGCAGAAAATCCGTTCGTTAAACCGCGAATTTCGCGCCGTGAAACGCGACCGTTGTACAAATCGAAACGTAATTGTTCTACGCACGAGAGAAATTAAATGACGGAACTGAAGGAAGGCGTCTAGAGGTGAACGCGCGATAAGAATACGAGAAACAAAGCCAACGAAGAATCGCAAAAATCGACGGCGTTAGACAACAAGATGGGCAGTATTTCGCATTTATTTGTTACATGTTTGACATCTTGTGGTTTTAAGCGCGATTTCAGATCTTCGTCTAAAAACTTCGGAATACTTCTCTCATAGTATTTGTTATATATTACTAAAAAGTCGTTCTTAACGTCATATTCCTATTTCATGGCACGTCATTTAAATCAATATAGTCCATTCGTGTAACGGATGTTCCATAAGTAATACAAGAATCCTCGCGTTAACCCAATGAACATGTGTATGGTTTCGTTCACTGCTTAAGTCATAAATTCGGTACGAAGAATATTCGTAAAAAATCTGATAAAATCTGACGTGCTTAAAAATGTTTCCCAAGGAAAAGACCACCGCATCATTTTCAGACCCCGATATGCATTTCCGTCGAAAACAACTACCGAAAGATTCGTCGCAGTACTTATGCAACACCGTGTACTTTCGTCAACCCTTCGGCCTCTCGATTTTCTCTGTCTCTCCTGGATGCGGAAAGTCTCACCACTTCCGGTATGTATTTCGATGTCAGACCCTTTGATCGATTCGGAATCGATCGTTCTTATCTTGATGCGACGGCAGATGATCCGCCGGAAAGGAGGCTAATTAGTCGCCTAATCAACTAACTAGCAAATTCGACAAATTCGCACGCAAAAAGACCACCGCGAAAGAGAGAGGGAGAGAGGAGAGGGGGAGAGAGAGAGAGAGAGGGGGAGAGAGAGAGAGAGAGAGAGAGGGAGAGAGAGAGAGAGAGAATCGAGAATCAAGGGAAGACTGAGCCCAGTCGAGAAGAAAGCCGAGCAATAGGAATAGGAGGAGCAGGAGGACAGGTGATCATCACTTTCGAAAGTTCGACTTGGCGTCAACACTGAACGTGTGGTACTTGTGGATGCGCAGCAAGTGTGCCTTCATGTCGTAACTTCGACTGAAGATGCGCTGGCAAATCGGACACCTGGTCTGGCCGGTATGTAAGTCCTTGTGCAGTGTCAACGACATCGGGTGCTTGAAACCCTTCCAACAAATTCTACAGCGAAACAAGAGGCCGGCGTCCGCCGCAGCGCCGGACTGACCGTAATCGTCGTCCGGGACGAGCTCGGCGCCGCTGGCAGAAACGGAGTCAACGACGACGGCGGCGGCGGCGGCGTCGTCGCCACCCGCGGCGGCGGCGTCTTCCGCGGCTCGCTCTACAAAGAAACAACAAACACACAACGGTCACCACGCTTTGTCGGCCACTGTGGCGCGTCGCCGTGTGCCTGGCTGGGTTGCTTGCTCGGTTGGTCAGACTGTTGATAGGTGCGAGCAGGTGTCACAGCAGATGTAAGCGTCCGCGAGAAGCTTTCGCCACACGGAGCTGGCCGACCAACCAAGCAAGCAACCCTCGCGTATGCTCGCGCCGATCGCGGGCTGACGGTGGCGCGTTCCTCGATGTCCCTCAACCACTGCGCTCGTCTCCGCTCGGCGAGAGCTTTTTATGTAGCGGCTCTTTGTAACCCGACCCCGTGAAGAATCGCGTGGCTGCTCGTGGGAGAGAAACGTTTCGCCAGATCGGCTCAGTCTCAAAAGCTTGGAAGCATTCCTCCGGCAGAGTCGGCGAAAGTGTCTTCAAGCACGCCTGGTCTTAACCGTGGACTCTGGGATGTTCGTCTCTCTTAGAACGCAATGACTTCTGTATCGTTATAGGATATCTTGTATCGTTATTTTTGTCGAAATAATATACAGTTCGTGCGGGCCCCTCGTAAAGGGTCTAAAATTTGTTTTCAAACATATTTTTCTCGTGGAAACAATATTCCTTTCTTCTTCTCTTTGTCTTCTTAATTTTATGATCTCTTGAGAATTCTTTTTTTGTCAAATTGGATAAAACGACATGTGTCGTCGATAATTAAACTTGCGTCATGTAGGACTCGATATTCACGACAAATGCTCATCGTGACAGGAAATAATCTTCTTTATCTAATTGGTCGGGTATGTAGTTGGTTTTAGTGTCAAGAGATACAGAATGAGGAAAATGCTTCCAAATACGTTTGAGACGGCGGGATCGCGTCTCGTCTCCTCTCTTCCTAGTGCCTAGCGCCTCTTCTTCTCCTACCCCGACGTGCGTGAGATAAGCGCAAGCTAATAGAGCAAGCCTACTCAGATCAGACAGAGAAAACAGAAGACACACGACACCATTGAAGAAAGATTCAGAAGCTCGTTAAGACCCCAGGCGGCCGAAAATATCAGAAAAGAACCTGTTCCTCACGACTTGACCGAACTTTCAACAACGTAGACCTTGAGAAAAGCATAGAGTTCTTGAAAATAATACTTTTTTTGTTTATTAATAACGTCGCTTTGTGTGTGTAGTTCTCGTGTGTTGATGTACTTTACATCAATGGTCGTTTCAAGCACTTTGTTGAAATATCGCCACGAGATAACTTCCTTCTATCTGCGTTTTCTCAATCGCGCTCGCAATGTATAAAAAAAAATTCTTAAATTAAAACTCTGAACTTAATCCTAAGAAAAAAAAGGGAGTATGAGCAATTCTTTTCGGAAGGAAAATTCTCTCCAAAGTTCTCTGTAAAGTTAGCAATACTTATGGCATTCCAGTCGAGATGTGCGAATTTTCTTCGAATGTTTCCCACGATACTTAAATGCGATGATTTTTGGAATCTTCTTAAGCGAACGAAAGATAAAAATCACAGTTAAAAACATTCGAATTATGTAAATATGCTGGAAGCGACCGACGAGGAGGGCAATTGTTACAGCAAAAATCAGTCTATAGTTATTTGTAATACCACGAGGTACGATTGCGTCGTTGTACACGATTTCTTTTACGATCTCAAATGTCACAGAAACCCAAACGACCCTCGAGATTGCAGCAGGGACGAGCTTAATACTACTAGGAGATCTTCGGTGTTGTGTACGGGAAACGCATTATGCACCGGATTAATTTCGACGATAACTACCTATAACGAGTTTCGCTTGCGCTATCTTAAATATCGTAACGATTCACAACGAAGTAGCTACTTCGGTATCTCCTAGCATGCAGGAAATCGTCACTTTTTGTACTTGGAATTTTCTTAACGAGTCGGTTACATCTAGATCCTCACGGTAACGATTCTCTATGAGATTCTAAAGGGAACGGCGGATATACACGCGATAAGGCTGATAACACGAAATAGCCATTAACACGTCGTTCATATCGATAAGAGAGGCTACGTATAACAGTCTTACGGGAAGAGTCGAAATTAAGTTGACTTTTCTTCATCGGTGAACTTTTCTTAGTCTTCATTATACATATAATTTACCAATTTATTTTATTTTATTTTTTGGATATCTTAGCTGTTGTTATTAAAACGTTCGCTACGAACGTCACATATGTGTGACAGCAATAATTGTTCTCTTTATATCAACATAAACAGACCAAGTTTATTACACAAACATGATGCCGGGAAGATTTCCTCCCAAAACGAACTCTGGTAATGAACGCGTTAATGACACGATGCTGTCAAGTTCACAATTTCTCAAGTGAACATTTTTCAATCAGACTAATTGCCAAAGTCAAATCAATTTCGACTGGTACTCTGGAGCGAGCGAAATGATAATCTCGTGCAGCTAACGATGCAACATCATACTGAGCATCGTAGTTTGTTCAGAATTGTGATTGCCTGTGATTGCCGATTAGTACATGTTCATTCGTAAAATATATTACGAGCACAATTAGTACGTACACGTAACGCGTGTCATTCATAATGCTCCAAGATTATACTTACATCGTTACAAAGAGGTACCAATTTGACAATTAACATTAAATTTCGTGAAAAGAAAATATCATAAACTACGCAATTTCGGCGTTAATTTAACTGACTGAGCAACAATTCCGCCGACGAGATACATAAATGCAACGTAACATATAAGTAGCGGAAACAAGAGCATTACATTACAGCCAAAGTTACAATCTGAAAGCGACCCTGATCTTGAATTAACGCCGCGAACGTGATTTACAGCCCCACAGGCATATATCGACATATTTATAACTTCATATTGATAAATTATAAACTGCTTTTATTTCAGCCGTGCTTAAAAAAAAAAAAAAAAAAAAAAAAAAAAAAAAAAAGAAAAACGAGCATAATAAATATGTCGCGAAAGAATTCGGAAGGTGAATTGACGAAAACTCGGAACGATGATTGAAGAGAGATTCAATTTCACAAACAATTATAACAAGTCGAAAATTCCCAAGGTGATAAAAAGGAAATTCTTATCCCTACGTAAGACTTATCGCGATGTGAATTTCTGGCCGCGATGTAATCGCAACATGATTTTCACGAGACTTCTAATCGAATCAATCAAATTTTCAGGTATAGTCGCTATGCCTACCGAATCGCGTCATCAGCTAAATGCATCCACCCGTAAGCTTCACGCGATTGTTCTATCTTCGCAAAATGAGTTCACCTTCATCTAACGACCTCACACCAGTGTGCTCGCGAGTGTAACGAATGTATGTATGTGTATATATATATGTGTGTGTGTGTGTGTATGTGCATGCGCTCGTACATGTACACGCCTAAAAGATTACTAAAATCTCTCTCATTTTCTCGCTCTCTCGCTCGCTTGTCTACCCTCTCAATAGAGTGGATCTATACAAGGTATTTCTTTTATACTCAAACTCCCACTCATTCGTTCGTTCGTCCGTTCATTCGTTTGTTTGTTCGTTCACCCAAATCGGCACGATCGCGGACGGAACGTCGATTAGTCTGTTTTCGCTGCCCGCTGGGCGCTACGACGGGTTGGTGCTAGGGGGGCGGGATATGCGGGATCTTGCGCATTTTGTGATAGTCGACGAAGCATGGCCAGCGGCACAAACAGGCATTGCAGGGCCAGCATTTGAAGCGGGTCTGCCTGAGCTTGCCGCGTGACGTTACCATGCCGCGCTGCTTGCAGTGCACGCACACTTTCCCGTGGCCGTTTGCTTTGCTGAGGCTATGCGGCTGACCAGATACGTACGTAAGCCCTCCTGGAGTAAAAACACAGAGTGTGTGGCCAACAAAGATCGGTCCGGGAGAAGGGGGAGGCTGTATGATGGTTAGTCAGTTTTCTTAGAGGTAGGCGGGGCACATGCAGGCAACCCATCATTACATTAGTTACATTTGCAGTAAAAAAGAGTGAAAAAGAGAGAGAAAAAGAGGGGGAGAGAGAGAAAGAGAGGGGAGGGAGAGAGAGAGAGTGTGTGTCCCCTCCGAGTGTCATTCCCCGATAAATAAGAACAAACTGCGTCAGCAGCGGCAATAGCAGCAGCAACACAACAGCAGCAGCAGCAACAGCAACAACCCCCAGCACCAACCGCAATAATCCCACAATCGTAGCAGTAGCAGCGCGGCAGCCGCTAAAAAGCAGTGTCTAAGGTGTGTTTCACAGCGACCTGACAACACCATCAGCCCAATCTTCTTCTTCATTTTTCTCATTTCTTTTTTTGATTTCGCGTCGCGCGTACGGTAGCATTGTCTATGCGTTAGTTTCGATGTCCTCTCATGTCTCATCCTCGCGTGTCTTTCCAGGAGAAAATTCGCGCGATATTTTTTGTCCTATTCCTCTTTTTACTTTCTTTTTTTCATTTCCACGCCCGTACTATGTTAACGTCGATATGACGCTAAGTAAACTCACTCACTCACTCACTCACTCACTCACTCTCACTCACTCACTCCCTCTCTCTCTCTCTCTCTCTCTCTCTCTCTCTCTCGTTCTCTCCTTCAATTAGGACGAGGACTCACGAAGGGGAAAGGAAACGAGCGTCCACGTGAGCATGCGTACCAGGACTTGGCATACTTCCGGCTCGTGTCCGGGCTTCGTTTCTTTCCTGCTGTACCCTCTTGATCTTTTATCAACTGTCATCGGTCCTACTCGGGAAAGACGACTAAGGCGATTCGCTAGCGACAAGTATTCTCCTGCATTCCTCCCTTCTTCTTCTTCTCTCTCTCTCTCTCTCTCTCTATATTTGCTTCCCCATTTCGTTTTATTCTCTTTGTCAACCAGACAAACTTCGAAGGCCGTCGTTGCTCCCGAAGAAGCTCTGGTCGCTTCGAAGCTACGACTTTCTCGCCCGCGTGCCGAAGCCATCGCGCCAACGAGAGAATCTCTTTTCATGCGGTCGATGACGCTGCAACGAGGACGCTGATGCACGTAATTGATCAGGACGCTCGCTCGGCGGCTCGCTCGCGTGTCTCTCATATCTCGCGTGTTTCTCGAGCTTCCTCGACCTTCTGCCGCACGACTCGCGAGATCGATATCCCGGGTTTGCAGGTCGCAACAAACAACGGCAACCGCAAGCTACGCCGAAAGCTGCCGGCTTTGTCAATCGAGTTGGACGTTTTAAACGAGTGCACACTTGGCGACGAGATCGTCAATCAGGTGGGGGGAGAGGAGTGAATTAACGTCGGCTTCGCTCTATCAAATTCAAAACGCAAATTTCCATGCAAACATTTGTCACACTGTTCTCGGCGTTCATTCGTTCGTTTTTTCGCGTCGATCTCGATCGCGACTCTCTCGGCGATGTTGCGTCGCGTGTCCCAGCGACGCCATGCGCAACAGTATTGGCGAGGTCGCGTACCAGTGATTTTGACGAACGATTCGATACCTTGATAGGTGAGGAAACCGACAAGTTCCGTCGGGGAACTTGAAAAACGAATACGCTGGTATTAATCACGACCTTGGAGTAAGCAGGAGTCACGCGTCTAAGTGAAGAACGTCGGCGGTTTTTCTACTCGCAGACGGCGACTGAATATCGCGAGATAATTCGTGGATTTTGACACTTTGATTTTCACACCTGACATCGACTCGTCTTAATTCATTCCGACAAAATAGCGAAAAGTCTTTTCGCTCGTGTCGGATGTCAAGTAATAATGTATAATGAATACTTTGAAAGTGACGATAGTGTCCTGGGGTTTTCTTTTTTTTCGTCTCGATCCGTGCGAGTGTTTCGTAGCCAAGGTATCGTATCGTTCAAGGTGTGTTCCGCAGTTTAATCATCTGCTCAGCTTACATTTCAATAGTAATCGAAAAGATGGCGAGATGAATCGACTTCGGGGCGAGACGCAAAGCGAATCGCGTCACGCGAAGGAACACGTGAATACGACGATAAACTCTAGCACTTGACAACGAAGGAACAAGCTTTTTGATATGTCTTCGTGACTACTGAAATTCATGCTTCTGTCTTAGCGATCGCTGTTAAAACTTGGATTACCTACCTGCCGAAACACATGTATCTCTCTTTTCGTTTCGTTTCTCTTTTCGTTTCTCTCTTTCGGGCATGCCGTGAACGTACCGGCAGGCAAAGAATTTTTGGCTCGGGTCGAGAGACGTTCTCAGTCATTCTCAGACACGTGAAATTCTCAAGAACGTCGAATATGAACGATCGATAGTCTTCTGAAACGCGTCATTGCGTTCGACTTGCACGTTTCCTTCCTCATCCGTTCCCGCGACATCTTTGTCAATTATGACTATATATATATATATATATATATAGACATTAAAGAATGAAATGAGCGGATATGATTTTCAACACATCCTTCCAGACTCTCAACGATTAAAGTTAAACACAGAGCTACATTAGAACAGTATCAAGATAGGATAAGATATATCGACAAAATCAATTTCGTATTACAAGATAAACATCAATCTCATATTCATCTAATGTTTGAGAAAGATATACCGCAATCGATAAGCAGAATCACGAGAATAAATTCAAACGATTCTAAAGCACTTTCTGAAGCCGCACTATATACTATTATATTTGTTTCAATGAAAATCAAGATAAATTTCCTGAAATATTTGTAAAAATTCACATTCCGCTTGATTTCATATCGGGAGCCTTCTGCGCACGATTACGAGTGCGACGAATGACGAGTTCCGGAGGAGTATCGATCCAATCGCATCTGATCGCCGTATTTCCCACGCACCAGTATCCTCCAGAGATAGAGTTTTGCGTCGTACAATGAAGGGAAAGAATCGGTCTCAAGTTGCTGAGCATAAAGGAGAAAAGATTGCACGCATGCCACTGTCACTAGAGCACCACCACCACCTGACTACTTCAGAATTAGTCTCTGTATCCGGTGAGGCTGCGTGAGCCTCTGCGACGGAGCACGGTCGTTACATATTTTGCAAAAATTAATCTCAACTCGTCAGCTGGTCCGAATCGACAGATGAATGCGAATGATCCCGATTCGAAAACGAGCACGAATGCGTCTAACGCGTATATGCTTGTGATTGCGTGTCCAGTCGAATAATTTCAATTAACGCGAAGATAACGCGAGTCAACTGGTATATCGCAGCAATTGCCTGGATTGTTCCACGATGTTATTCCGGGATCTTTTCTCATAAAAATGCCGCCTTTACATTCCTGATTTATCGAATTGTCGATTAAATGCGTGTGAATTTCGTAAACTTATCGATAAATTTCGGCGACCGAAGTAGAAATGGTTACTTCGTTTAAAAAAAAAAAAAAAAAAAAAAAAAAAATAAATTGTGTGAATATACAACATTAAATATATATATATAAATTATCTGCTTACGAAGAAAATTGGTCATAGTTCATTTATCAAAGCGATCTTCGTCAAAATTTGCGACGAATTAAATTGATGAGTGAGTAAATTTGATTTGCAGCGTGTTCTTCGTTTGCAGTCGTTCAAAAATCGGTACTTAAGATTAACGTTACATGCAAATAAATCGCGTGTGTATAGTGGAAATTCGCGCTGTACACACGAATTAAATATTGTCACATGAAGAAGTTGCTTTGAACCAGCATCGAAAGGTATTTTCTGTCTCGTTCTTTTTTCTCTTTTGTTTTTTTTTCTTTTTTTAGTGTGTATGCACAGAAGAGTACACTTATACAGTTAGTGCGCATGAGGAATATAGTGGTGGCTTTTATCAAGTTATTGAAAAGGAATGTTGATGATTGTCGGCACACATACAGCACTTGGCAATGCTTACTAAATATCTACAGTTCAACCTACACCCGAGTGCCTGTACCATACGTTTACATCCAAAACACCATGCACTCTGTACACTAAAATAAAAAAAATCCCGACGTGTGAATCGGTGGAAATAAAAGAGAGAGAGAAAGTAGTCCTGCATTACAGCGAGGGGAAATGTTACGTCGCGCTTCAAGTACACATTCACCGAATTATTACATTCACCAAAATTTGCCTGCAGTTAGACTACGAATCTGATTCCACTGGACGGCACGAGAATCGCGCGGAAACGTTAAATGGCCAACGATATTTCACAGGACACCGCGAGATAAAGTTTCGTAATATTGCAATATGCGACGAAAAACGGCGATGATGTTCCAATGAAATTACACGAATTGTTCTTTCCGTCTTTAAGTATCTTTTTGTTATATTTTTTACGTTAATGAGAATCAGGTCCACGTGTGAGAAAAATACAAATTACGAGTAAAGACCTGAAACGTTTTCTTTTCTATTTTTTTTGTTCTTCTCTCCGTCGGGAAACTCGTCATCATAAAACAATGACAAACGTTTTCACCACAAACCTTAATGTCATTGCTTTCGGTTTCGGTTCTAATCCCTTTCCCTGATCTCATCTGTGTGCGTGTACAAGTAATGCAAAGCTGCACAGACTACCAAACCATTATACAGTTCGATGTGAAATTCAGTCAACTAACTACCCCTTAAACTTAATAGATATCACAATAACAAGGAAATTTCCTTCCTTCTTATTGTCATGTCGAGAAATTGTTACAGAACCTTAATCCATGAAAGCAAGCAGCTGCCGTGTGCAAGGAAAAACCGATGTTTCATGTATCAAGGTGCTCACAGGTATTGTACCGGTTTTGTACCCACAATACATGCAATTAATCCATCACC
The DNA here is from genome assembly GCF_003227715.2 of Harpegnathos saltator. NCBI lineage: Eukaryota > Metazoa > Arthropoda > Insecta > Hymenoptera > Formicidae > Harpegnathos > Harpegnathos saltator. The sequence goes on from NW_020230713.1 coordinate 731,370, forward strand.
ATTGAAGTTATCACAATGCGGTTCTATGTACTAAACAGTAATTCATAATTACGATTATAAAATCTCTTAATAATACTCGATATTAAGTTTCCAGCGATTGAATAAGAATCACTTATTTTTGTACACGGACCATGTGGATACAAAACTTTCAAGGTCCTTGCGCTGCCATTACTTTTCAATTCTGACAACTGTATCAATACTTATAAAATGAAGTCAATTTCATGAAAATCATAATTAAACATGATTAAGTTGCTCTATCAGAAAATTATTAGTATCTCGCAGCTCAAAAATTTACATTTTAAAAACTACGACTAAAACATTACGTATTTCCAAAATTGTAATTAAACATTAACTGTCCAAATCGCAGAGTTCTAGTGAAGAATCTATCTGAAATGATTTCATATATATGTACGTTGTATTTACACATGTATACGTGTGCATATTCTTGTCGTAATGGCAAGGCAACAGACTGTATCATGTAATTCGTACGTGATAACAGAAAAATAGATAACCACTCACCCTGTACTATTTCCGGTGCTAACCTCTCTCCCGAAGTGCTTGGTTTGGAAAGCAGGTGTCCTAGAAGACAAGACATACCTGGTATCAAAAATTCGTGCCAAACCGAATGCAAAGCTAGACACATTGAGAATTCTGAAGATTATCGCGAAAAATACTTACCGACATCTGACGACTGGTGTTTGCCATCCAAACCGTCCGATGTTGATTGACTCGAATAAAATGTCTGACTGATATCGAGCTTCTGCTCGTGATCAGGCGTCGACGATGTGTCATCTATGGTGTTTTTATTTAATGTGTTGTCGCCCAAACTCTGATCCTCGTAACTACAACTGCTGCCATCCTGTTCCAAGTATTCTGGCATCTCCAGCTTCAAATTCGGCATGAGGGGGATTATTTCGACCGGGTCGGAGCCCGGTCTGTTTTGACTATCCGACATCTTGCCGTCGGCATCCTTCCCTGACACGTTGTTGCCCGCTGAATTCTTCTCCACGCTCGCATTCGTGCTGTCGCGCGTTTTTCTCCTCTTATTGGGATGTACTTCAGGCTGCAATTCGACGGAGTGAAACGGGATCGGGGAAGAGGGCGATTTGTTCCTCTTGTTTTCTCCTGATGATTTTCCGGAAGTATTTTGCAGCTGCACCTCAGGCTCGTTTGGGATTTCTATGTCATCCTGTGGAATGATATAATTCATGATTAACAATCTCTGGTTATCCAACCTGTTTGTATTGTTCTACTGTTAATATCTCACCACTAAACTGTCGTTGTCCTTTCCTGTACCATCTGTCAAACCCTGTACTGCCAATAGTTCTGCTGTTGTAAGAAAACTTGCTAATTGTTCTTGAACGACGTTCACTTCACCTTGGTACATAAAGTCTACCAAAGCAGCCAGGTCGTCGAATTTTACATTACGAAATATTATGACAGGATGCTGGCATGGATTTTCCTGTAGTGTAATGAGCAGTAGTTAGAAGAAAATTTCCATATTCGCTTACACATATGCAGCATAATGATTACAATTGTCATTACCTTAAATAAATCTCTAAAATATGTACTACATGCTGATAGAAGCATCTTATGTGCCCTGATCCTCTTGCCTTCGCAGCTTAGAGTGACATCTACGAGATCTTCATCTGTCCTTAATGTGTCAAAAGCACAAGTAATATGTTTCAGATAATTATTCCACCTAAGAGAGAATTGTTGACTGGAACCCATGCTGCTTCTCTGAAAATAAAAACCTAATTTTTATTCAGATCATCAAGATCATATGTAAATTTGTATCATAACAAAAAACTTCTATTATAAATTCTAATGGATTTAATAAAGCATAGTTAATATCATATTAATCAGATCAATATTTTGTTCTAGTATTTTAGAAAAAATGAGTACAGAGTAAAAGGGACAAAGGGAATATAAATTATTTCATTTTATTATACCCACATACAGAAAAGTGCAAAAATCACGTACATATACACATACACATACATAGGTGTGCACGAAGCCACCAACACTAATAACACACGGGAGCGTCGTATTGTCGCACGAGATCTTACCTTGACTGTGCGCGTCCTCGGGGTTGTAAGTGTCGGTTGGGAGGAATCTCCCGGGGGAGTCCTGTATTACGGCAGCACAAGCGGAGTAGGAATATCGGAATATCGGCGCACGGTCGCGAGCCTGATCCGGTCGACCGTTCACGGGCGAGCGAATCGTGGAGAGGAATCGTCTCCCTTTCCAGGCGCAGCGCCGGGCGTAGACACGCACTAGTCGACGTCGCGCGCTTGGCAAAAAATAAAAACTGTAAACAGCCGAGCGGGCCAGACTCTCATAGCACCGTGGAAGCAACACCGTGGGGGCCCTGTCGCCGCGCACTTGTACTCTCCCGCGCCTCTCACCGTTTCCCTCTCTTTCTCTCACGCGCTCTCCGCGATCCCGTCGAACTCAACCAGCGAGCCGCACGTTGTTATGTAATTTCATCGCGCTCTCGCGGCGTGCTTGCGCGCCCGGAAAACCGCCCTGCGCCGGATTCACGTCGTGTCTCTTCACAAGCCGCACTTCGATACCGAGTGACAGCTGGCAGCCATTTTCCGTACGGGAATACGCGTAAGATGCGCGAAGAGGCCCCGACCACCCCCTCTTCCAACCCCTTGCACTCGCTCCTCACTTCAAGTGAACCGTCGCGCGCAGTGCGTGTGATATTCGCTCTCGTTGATGTTGCATCAGGCGCGCGACTTTCAAACGTAATATTAAAAATGGCACTTGAGGCTCGGCAACGAGCGAGGCTTAATGTGAATAGTAATCAATAATGATTAAACTCTGTAACATTCAACACGATTTTTATGTTGCATAAATAAAAATATGAAAACGAACACCTGTATTAGGAGTAAAATATAAGATAATATAAGTTATAATTGCTGATTTTTATCTGATTCTTTTTCTTACATCAAGATCATAGTTATGACTTAAAATAGACATTTGATTGCCTCGAAAAAAATACAAAAAATATTCTTTGAGGGTTATATGTAATGTCTTTTTGTTATATTTTTAGTTTTTCCTCCTCATCTTCCACAATGTAGGAACTGATAGAAACGTATACTTGCTTCTTGAGTGTAGAAGGTGCAAAGAAGTGTAGACTAATTCCATAATTCATACACGGTGGCAAAATGAAGGTATATCTTTGTTTATGATAAACGAGAATAATTGGACGGCAGGATATATGACATGTAAAACAATGCCAAATAGATGTACTGTAATACTATAAAGTTGTTAAGTTACCAATTGATATAAACAAGATTGTTGATTAACATGGATTTGCCAGTGAATGAAGAAAATTTACAACAAATATTAGACAAGTTGTCTGAAGATGAGGTTTGTGTTTGACATTAAATTAGAAGCATAATACAGAGCTTATTAAATTAAAAGAATGATTTTCCATATGAGATATATCACAGTCCCTGGTTCTTCTTATACATTCCACTGTATATTTAATACAAAGTTAACATATTGACAGGTTTCCATAGAGAAAAATCTAGATGCAATTCTTGCTCGACGATGTCATGTGGAAGCAAAGCTACAGAATATTGGCAAAGTGTTGCCAAATGTGATAATAATACATACAGAAGGGGAGAAGTTTCGTGACATGATTGCTCATACCAATGAGTTAGCAGAGAATGTTAGTGCCAAAGTAAGGCAGCTTGATTTAGCAAGAGTAAGTTGTTATAACTAATATTATCTTTAAATAGAACTTTATATATTTCTCTATTACTTGCATGTACTTACTTGTGGTTACTTGTAGTTAAATAATATATTCTTGTTTGACAGAGCAGAGTATGTGAATGCCAAAGTAGAGTAAATGATATATTAGATTTGCAATTATGTAGCGAAGGAGTAGCAACAGCACTACGCAATGAGGATTATGAACAAGGTGCTGCTCATGTCCATCGTTATTTATCAATGGACCAGCAATTGTTGGAGAGAACAGCTGAAAATGTATCAGGAGATCATACTAGCATCAGCAGTTCTCTGATTACTCTGCAACAAGCTGCTATGGAATTGAGAGCAGTTGTCACTCATAAGTTTGATGAAGCTGTAAAATCTGAGGATTTGGCATCTGTTGAGAGATTTTTCAAGATATTTCCATTATTGGGGATGCACTTAGAAGGATTGAAGAAATTCTGCAGTTACTTATGTACTAAAGTATGCTATAATATAAAATTATATTTACCTATGTCATCTCCTACTAAGAATAATTTAGTTTTTTATCCAAAAGATAATATTTATTAATTTCTTTCATTTGGTGTATTAGTTGCATGAGACTGCTCAGAAAAATCTACAAATGACATTGGAAATCAAGAGTAATGATAAGAGAGCAGCTGTTATTTTTGCCGACACTATGACTCTCTTATTTGAAGGAATTGCACGTATTGTGGAGGTGCATCAGCCAATAATCGAAACTTATTACGGCCCTGGTAGACTTCTAATGACAATCTCGATTTTGCAAAAGGAGTGTGATAGGTGACAGAAGCTTGTACAGTGGAATATATACATCAAGTCTTAGATATTCATACACATGTAAAATAATTACACATTAATCACAGACAGGTCAAGAAGATTATCATGGTATTCACAAAGCAGAGGTGTATATCGAAGAATGTACAACTAATAAATGATTACTTGCGCAAACCAAATCCTGAAAGGATCGATCCCAAAGAGCTCGATCTTCTTCTGGGTGAAATTACAATAATGCATTCAAGAGCGGAACTCTACATACGTTTCTTAAGAAGAAGAGTGAAGGTTGTGAAAAAGTATCAGTCCTTAAGATCATATAATGTGTCATATAATTAACGAAGCGTTAGTGAAACATCTGTTTTACAGAACGACATCGAAATCAGTACTACCGATGAGACACAACGTACAGATTTGCTGAATGAATTCGAAACGACCGTGAACAATTCCGAATTGGCGCATGGGATGCAAGAATTGCTCGGCGCTTATCTCGCCTTAGAAAGATACTTCCTCGAGGAGAGCGTGAATAAAGCGTTAGGGATGGACGCTTTGGATCCTGATCAACAAACTTCCAGCATGGTCGACGATGTGTTTTTCATAGTGCAGAAGTGTGTGCGGTATGTGTCGCGTTGAATGCAACGTTTATGTTACGTTTTCTTTCGGAGTAGCTTAGTATCATCTCTGCTGAATGTAGAAGCTACTCAATTTCGACAAGGCGCTACTCCGTGTGCAAGCCCGCATTATTTCTCTTGTCTCTGACGAGTTTATTATTTCTACAGACGTGCTATGTCAAGTTGGAGCATAGACGGCGTATGTGCCGTCGTCAATATGGCCTGCGGTATCCTTGAGGGCGATTTTGCCAACCGGCTAAGGAATAGATTGCGTCAAGGTTACCCGGCAGGCTATTTGGACCTGGCGCAGGCATACAGTGCTCTTCAAACGAGCATTCAACACGGTCGTTTACAGACATCGGATACGGAATACGCTCGTCTCATGTTCCTGGTAAATTGAAGTTCACAGTTGGCATATTACTTGTTATTTTACTTTCTATGGCAATAATGGTTATATCTGTTTTACCTGTACCCTATTTAATTATATAGTTTGATACTTGTCTTCGTTACTTACAGGCATACTTGAATAACACTGACGTAAGTACAGAGTACGTAGAGACACTATGCAAGAGCCTCGGTGCGGAAATCGACGCGACGTTTCCTAATATGCAGAAGAAGGACAGGGGCAAAATCGACAGCTGCTTATCCAGCCTGAAAGGGGTCATTCTGATTCTACGAGGTGTCATTGATTATGGCTTGGAACAGCTGCGCGTCAGCGCCGTGAAACCCAGAGTTACACCATGGGTCGACGCGTTTCTCTCCATTGATCATCATATTAATGAAGTATGCATTTCAAAAACGTATCTTATATATGCGTGGTTTATGATTTCCTAAACTATGACGAGCAATATTTATACGCAGGACGAATTATTGAGATACGAAACTGACGAACCGTTTGTGCAAACATTAGTCATGAATCTGGAGGGTCTGCTTCAAGTATTCAAGGGTAGTCTTACTACTTCCAATTATGATGCGCTTATCGGCCTTTTGACCGCGGAAGTTACGGCTCGCTTGGAGAAAGTGGTCTTAAAATCGACCTTCAATCGAGTACGTATGCTGCAAATTTGAGCTGCAACATAACGATGCAATTCTGCAATGAAGCGAACTTCTATTTCAGGCAGGAGGACTGATATTAGACAAGGAAATACGATCGTTAGCAAGCTATTTGGCTGCTGCTACGTCGTGGTCTGTGAGGGATAAGTTTGCGCGTTTGACGCAGATTGCTACTATCCTGAGCATAGAAAAGGTAGAAGAACTTGCAGACTACTGCGGCGCGGATGCAATAGCATGGCGATTAACGCCGTCGGAGGTCCGACGTATCGCTTCTTTAAGGATAGATATCAGGCCGGAAGATATCAAGAGGCTGAAGCTGTAATTATTTCACAATCGAAAATTATCAATCTGTTCGTGCAATTGGGTGAAATTTTCCTACATTACATTTTGCATATGTACATAAAAAAGTTAAGCGTATAATAAATTATCTATATTAGCATTGATGAAACATCTAATAAATAAATGATAATAGCCAATCATTAAGTCTAACGACTAGTCTCTAATGACTAGTGTCTAGTGTCGTGCACTCTTTATCAATCATTTTATTTACGTTGTCCTCGCTTCCTATTCTTTTTATTTCTTAATTTTTTATTCCTTACGTTATTTTATAACACACGATTGTCTAAAGTTCATTTTAAAACCTCTCGTAGTGAATGAAACGACCCGTATGAATACTATACTGATCATTTCATTGGTTACGAAAGATTTATAGATAAACCAAAGATAATCTTAAATAAAAATCGGACTATGACTATAAATTTTAGTTTGTCTTCATTGCATATTGATGCATCCAATCGAATTCACCGTAATGCAATGCTCATGCGGATGCTAGAACAGGAAGTTTGAGTCAAGTTAGTGTAATTAGGTTACACTTTCCATGGTATGTGCAATTTCCCATATATTTCGTTCCACATATTTCTCTCAGCGAAAATATTTAGCGCCTTTGCATTATCCCCAAGGATGATAGACAGAACCGGATTTTGCAATTAGGCACTTCAAAATTTATAAATTAATAATATCGTACTCCACTCCAAGTGTAACGCTTACTCTAGTATATTAAGCAGTTTTTATTATTCCAAGTCTTTAAAAAAAAAAAATTCTCTTTAGACTTCCGTCCGCCTCTGCAAACAGTTCTTCTGATTATAAATATTATAATTATAAGATGATTCTCCCTATATTTTGTTCAAAAAACGGGAAATGCCTTTGCTTATTTGACGAATCTCTACGAGAGGTCTCTGTAGACTCTGCTGTAGATCCTTGACGCCGCCATTTGCTGCTTCACTTCTGCGCTTTACATTCCAGTGGTTGCATCAGGAACATAAACGAGCGACAGAATGTCCTCTGCGAGTGGAGACGAGGCCGATATCGCGTTGGCCGAGCAAGGTAAGGACATGAATATAAACGCTGATTTACGCCGATTAATCGTTTGGCTGTACGTTCTCGTTACGAAATCGACACGTTTACGTGGACTAATGAGACGCGACCGGCATAATCGCCCTGCCCCTTAGAATCGCCATTTGAGCGAAATGGCGTCTCGTGCATGCATCGATATAAATATTTGATCGCTTGCCCATTGTAGTGAAGCGTACCAGGTCAGGGCGTTCTCGCAAAACGGCGGTAGTGGCCAAAAAGTCGCCCGTAAAGAAGCTTCTCGCCAGAGCTACACGCTCTCCGAAGAAGGTCCACGAGATCGAGGATATCGAGGTACGTGTTGCAACCATAGAACGTGTCAGCACCGGCGCCTACATCGCCAATTAACTCTATTCTGCTTGGTTCTATATATTATGAATGTAATCCAACGGATATGAATGGATTATTGCTTTGGAATCTTGTTCTCTTTCCATGTTGCATCCAAATTTATGACTTGAAGCAAGGCAAATATTTAATGATTAGAATTACAGTTCAGATAATTTAATATAGTTTTGTAGTATGCATTGTAAATAATAAATTGAAATGTGATTGTCTATTTATATTGAGTAATATTATAATATATTATTATAATATATTACTATATAAGTTAGAATAAATAATATATTTTAATAGTTACATATTATATTACATTATAAATTTATAAAATTTTGTTTATGTTTCAAATTATAAATTATAAATCATAAATTATAAATCAAATTATAAATTATAAATTTTATATACAAATATATAATCTATAAATTTTATATATTATTGTATATTTTATTCAATAAAAATTTATACAATAGTACTTTGTTTTGTTTTGATGTCTTATTTGTATGGCTATATATATAAGATGCAATAGAATATTGTTCTCAAAGCTAACTGTAATTGCAGGAGGAAGTATCGATGTTGGAGGAAAGCATGGTGGAAAACATGACTGAAAATGGAGTCCAGCAACTCACAGATATTATTGAACAACGCAGCGAGGAAGATACTTCTATGTTACATTTGGAACTAGAAGATTCTGAAGACACAAATATACATGAAATGACAATTGGTCAGAGTGAAGAGATTGAGCAAGATGTAGAAGAAATGGTAGGATTTTTTTTATGTAAATAGAATTTGTCAAAATTTATTACATATTAATCTTTGATATATATAATACATAAAAATTTTGTATATTACATTTTCATCTTATACACAAGATAAACATTATTTTGTTACTTTACCAGTTAGCGCAATTACATGTCTTACTAAGTCAACATTCGTGGTATTTTGTAGGAACATTCCAACATCAGATCAGAAGGTATGATAGTGGAAGATAGTAGCATGGATAAAGTGGAGATGCTGGTTGAACATAGTGGAGTCGAGATAGAGGGACAAGACATTAGCAATGACGACTCCAGTCAGCAACGCGTACTTATAGACTTTCAAGAAGTCATCAATGATGACGGCACGACCATGACACAAGAAATATCGGAATCAGAAGAGGTGGATTCGGAGAACATGCCCACGCATGTTGCAACGAACATCGAAGTTATGGAAATTGACGATTCACAACAGGGAATGTCGGTGGTGGCGGACACAATAATAAGCAAAGTGGAAACTGATATGGAGGTGTCGCAGAGCGGTGACTCCGTACCACGTATAGAGATAACTGAAGCAATCGAGAATGAAGCGGAGGACATGACCGAGGAAGACGCGAAGAAAATTGAGCCTGACACGGAAGCCGTGTCAGAGGACGAATTGCCGAATGAAGCTGCGAAGGTGAGATTTTGCGTTTTGCTTTGATTTGCTAGATTTTCGAAGACAAGTCAAATTTTATAAAATCAAAGAATCAATTTGGATTAAATAACATTGAATAAATATGACTTTAAACACGCAGGAACCCGAAACCGAAGCAGTGTCTGACGAGGAATTGCCGGTTGCGGCTCCAGCGGACTTGGGTGAAACAGAGTCTGTGTCCGAGGACGAATTACCACCGGACAGCGAGAAAAAGCGAAAAGGCATGGCCAAGTCGATTAACAAAACACCAGATAAGAAAACCAAAGTGGAGAGTGGAAGTGAGTATATTTTCGCGCGCAACAAAAAGTCTCGGCAGAGTTTCGTGAGATCTGATATCAATTTTATTACACGTATCTCACGCTTTCAGGTAAACGCAAGTTAAACGCGGAAGGCGAATATGATCCCAGTTCTCCGACGTCCGAAAACAACGACGAGACACCCGCGAAGAAAGCCGCATTGTCCAGCGAAACAGATGCGACGGAGAAGCAAGAAACCAAACCAGCATCACCCAAAAAGAAAACCTTGCCCGAGCTAGAAAAATACTGGAAAGCGGTTAATGAAGATCCGTCTGACTTTACGGGTTGGACGTATCTCTTACAATACGTTGATCAAGAAGTGAGTAAAAAAAAAATAATCATCTTTATTCTATGCGTTTAAAATGTAATTTCGCATGTTCTTCGAAGATATTACATATTACACGCACCTTAATTTGAGTCATCCAACACAGATAAAGAATTATAGTGAAAAAATTTATTGAAATTAATTATTGACTATTGTTACTTTATGCAGAACGACGCGGAGGCCGCACGTGAGGCTTACACCAAATTCTTGGAGCGTTATCCATATTGCTACGGTTACTGGAGAAAGTTCGCCGATTACGAGAAGAAGAAGGGGAACCCCGAAAATGTCCAAACGGTGAGTCCGATCGTATATTAATATTCATTAGGCTATCTCTCATTAATATCATTTAATTAACGCAATCTAATGAAAATAGTTCGAGTTAGGAAGACGCGTGGGCAGTGTGCACGTACATAAATATGGTTTTCCCTTCCAACAGCCTAGCACGTCTTGCGGCACCTATACGACTCTCTCCGTTTACCAAATAGCTACTTATTTAATGTTTCTGCGATATCTATACGAAAAGTATTACGCTACATTACGTACTCTTTATCGAATACCGTATATCATATCAAGTACCGTACTACGATACGTTAGCTTAGCGAGATTGCTAGTTTGTTTCCGATTTGTGCGAAGCGCCTCTTATCGCGATACAAGCAGAAAAGGAGGAAACGAAAATTGTGTTATATTTTACTGTAAGCATTTGTACACATAGCTTACTACAGAAAGTATTGTAAAACTTAAGCATAAGATATATGCGCTACTCTTACTTTATGTAAGTAAGATGTGTCGGGATGGGTGCTAAGTCAAAGTCAGAGACAAAGACTTAGGACGTGCACGTGCCAGAGAGGGAGCAAGAGAGAGTGGTGGAAGACACAGGGGCGCCCAGATCGGAACACTCCCTGACTTTAAGGTGAATTCACAATGCTCTGCAATCTCTGTGTTAATTAAATCTCTTTATTTACAGTACGCGTACGATATGTGAGTATACGTTGCTAAAAAAAAAAAAAAAAAAAAAAAACAGACAAAGACAAAAACCGTAATGCTTAACGAAAGCTAAAAGCAAAAATAGGTATAAGATCTACCCGCCGCCATCCCAACCAGTTGTAAGCTGCACTAAATGTGATCTACGAATCGTTACCACAGGTGTTCGATCAAGGTCTGAAAGCTATTTCGCTAAGCGTCGATCTGTGGCTCCATTACATCAACCACTGTAAAACCATCTATGAAAAGGATGAGGAGAAACTCCGGGAGCAGTACGAGAGAGCCATACAAGCTTGTGGGCTTGAGTTCAGGTAATCCGTCAGTGAATGCTCGCTGGTTTTTACATTAGATCTATATTTGCGTATATTATGGAAATTTTCTTCAATCAATACTATTTGTATAATTATATAAAAAAAGTAAATAACGCGCTTAATTGACAATAATAATACCTGTAATAATTTTAGAGCCAGTTCTTTTTTATTTATGAACGCATAACGAAATTTTGCGACTACGAATTTACTTCGATAATTAGCTTTGGAGATAACAATCGAATATGTACAAAAACAGGTCTGATCGTCTCTGGGAAAGCTATATAAAATGGGAACAGGAGGCGAAGCGCTTCAGCAGAGTGACAGCGCTGTACGATCGCTTGCTCTCGACGCCTACGCTCGCCTACACCAACCACTTTGACAGCTTCCAGGCTTTCGTCGATAATAACTTGCCAAATCGCATCCTGAGCGTGGATGATTTTCTTGCATTGCGCGCCGAAGTGAAAGCCCTCCTCAAATCGGACGACACCACCGCGACGTCTGCCTCCGATGATGCTCCGCCCGGTGAAGAACCGCCGCCTCATGAAGTGCCACCGACCGATGAAGAGACACGTGCCATTCGAGAGAAGATCATCAGCAGCAGACGCAAAATGCACAAAGCGAACGTCAACGCGGTGGCCGCAAGATGGTCCTATGAGGAGGGAGTACGTGACTATTTGATTACCACTACCATAAATGCTGACTTTGCAAATTATGAGACTTCTTAATTTCACAGCCTTAAAAAAGCATTTCACTGCTAAACAAACGAATAAAACATTTCGAGTCGATGCTCTAGAACTACTACGTATTCGCGCGGTAAATCTGGATTTGTTGTAGTAGTATACAGAAGTCAGTGTTTTACATGTTTTATGTTGTAAGTAAAAAAGAAATTATATTCCAAATTAAAGGATTTCAAGTTAATGAATTTGTCGATAATATAATACATATGAAATCCGAATTAATTGAAAAAATTGTGCGACGTAATATTAATCGTGGTGTCGTGTACGATTGACAGATAAAGAGACCGTACTTCCATGTGAAACCACTGGAGCGGTGTCAGTTGAAGAACTGGAAGGAATACCTCGATTTCGAGATCGAACAGAAGGATCAAAATCGTATAATCATCTTATTCGAGAGGTGTCTCATAGCTTGCGCGCTTTACGATGAGTTTTGGATGCGAGTAAGTAAAACTTTCGAGGTACATTTATTAACTTTCCAATGGCTAACATACCAATAATACTGTCAGCAGCATCATTATGTTAGAATTAAATGTATAAAACTTTTATCTTGCGTTTGTAGTTTGTGCGTTACTTGGAGTCATTGAAGGGCGATAACACAGAAAAAATCCGTGACGTGTATTCAAGGGCGTGTATGGTGCACCATCCGAAGAAACCGAATTTGCATTTGCAATGGGCTATCTTCGAGGAGGGCCAGGATAACTTTGAGAAGGCCGCTGCCATATTAGAAAATATTGATAATGTATTGCCGAATATGCTGCAAGTGGCGTACCGACGGATAAACTTGGAACGTCGTCGCAGTGATTTGGAGAAAGCCTGCACATTGTATGAGAATTACATCAGCAATAGCAAAAACAGGACGATTGCTAATAATATCGCCGTAAAATATGCACGATTCCTCTGTAAGGTCAAAAATGACGTTGACAAGGCAATTAAGATCTTGATGAAGGTATGTATAAATCGGATGTCTTTCTCAACGTGATTTGATGACTGTTGAATTCATCATAGTATTTATGCCGACAGTCTCTAACGGAATTTATATATAACCTTACGGTTTATCTTACAGGCTACAGATAAAGATAAAGACAATCCTAGACTATACCTGCAATTGATAGATTTGGGTATGCAGCGAACACCAGTCGACACACAAGAAATAGTAGGCTACATGGACATGTTCATAGAGAGGGAACATGCGGACCTCGAGCAGAGAGTGTTATTCGCACAACGCAAAGTTGAGTTCCTGGAGGACTTCAGCCCAGACATTCGACAGGTGTTGAAAGCCCACGAACAGTTTCAGAAATGCATTAAGCAAGCGAAGGAGAGAAAGAAGGCCAAGGGTGATGATAACAAAACGTAAGTAGTTGCGGAAGAACTAGAGGAAAAGAAATCGGCGATAGATAAATGGTTTCTATCGTTTATTGAAACTTAATGTAATTTTATTGTTAGATTTGACCATGTTATTGATATCTGCGAAACCTTATATTATCTAAATTGCTTTCGTTAAAAGGAAAATAATGAAATTGATATTACTTTCAAACTCGTTGCAGTGATTCATCGCCTCCGAAGAAAATCAAGACCGATCAGTCAAATGTGCCACCTCCACCGTCCGTAGGCTCACAATCTTCGTACCAATACAGCAGCAGCCCGAGCGGACCCTACCAATCGCAGCAACAGTTCCAAAGTGGTCAATACGGCGGTCAGGGTGGCTATCAGCAGGGTTACCAACAATATCCACCGCCATCAGATCCCAATTATGCTAACTACCAAAATTGGCAGTACGGCCAAGGTGGACCGCAGGCTTATGGACCTTACAACCAGTGGGGATCTTATAATTACTACTGAACAACCGCGCGATCATTTCCTCAAAATCGCCCCCCTAATATATGTTAATTTTCGTCCACTGTACATTCTAGCGTTTTATTCTGCTGATTTCGATTTCGAAGTCATCGGACGGAGGAATCAAGTCGTTTAGTATGCAAATGACGCATCGGTATCCTGATATTGAGAGCTTGTGTGTATCGATCATTGACTGCGGTTCCTTTCTGTATCGATATCTGGGGCTGTATTCCGTATATGTTCATTGACAGAGTCTGTTCGATAAGTTATTACGTGTGGCTATGATATGATTATTTTATGGTTTTATATAATTATATCTATAATACATGACAATACATCAAGCAGACAATTGTCAGTAAAATGTATATAGGATAACAGCTCTAATCAATTGCATGAATATATAATCGTATGTACCGAACAAACTGTATGCCGTTAGCAGAATTTGCACGTTACATGAATATTGAACATATTCTTCGAATAAGGCTGCCGACTTGAGAATACATCCTTGCGACAGTAACTTTCCTCAAGAAAAGGGAGAAAAAGTTTGAGCTATTTTACTCGAAACATCAAAAATTGGAATGGATATATAAAATCAGATAAAGATGTTTTATTTGGAAAAAATAGTGAAAAAAAAACGTGAGTGCAACCCTGCTACTGGTATACAGATTTTCTAGGATTCTATATGTGTTCACTTCAAAACGTTGCGATTCAATTAAATGTAACTGTGAATTTATCGCATCTACAATTAGGAGTGGGACCAAGCACGTTTGATAACAAAAAGCCTTAATAAACTATTTAATTTTTAAAACTATAGTTATAAACTATAGTTTTAAGGCTAATTTTGCATTGATAATTTAAACGTATATTTTTTGCTTCTAATATTATCAATCAAAATGATCATCTGTGTTTCGTAAAAAGACATTTTATGCATTGAAATTATTATGTCGGTATATTAGTAATATTAATATTATTTGCAACATGTTCAAAATTATTGCATGAAAATATAACATATTGTTCTTTCTGAAATAAAATATCAATTTTGCAGTGATTTCACGGTTAATTGCAGAAAATTCTTTATATATGTATGAGGAAAATTCTTGATTTTTAAGGTGCTAATTGATTTTAGTGAAATGATATTTAGAGCTGTCGGATGAAAAGAAATTCGCGAATATGCATATTGTACTTGGTCCCACCTCCATTCTCAAGATCATTAAAATAAATTTCGTAATAGCTGTTGCATAATATATACGCAATTCAAATACTTGCTATAATTTATGATGCACCGTATCGTGTTGAACGCATTACGAGTATTATATAGGGCACTTTCAAAATTGTACAAACTGTTATCGACATTACTTATCCTCTGTAAAGAAACTATCGTTTTATTTTTCTTGAAATTTTTTCTTTTTTCTCTTTGCGCCGGAAGCTACCTTTTGCTATTATTTCATGGATTTTGTTAAATGGCGTATATTAGAACATATCCTTTGTTAATCAACGAAGAAGACACGTTCAATAATTTTTACTGCCTCAAACTTGTGATTTTTCGACGAATGAAATTATATCCCACAATAGCTGTGTTTTCAGGAAATAAAAGTGAATCTACTTTAATTGCAATAAGTGCATTTTCATCAATCTTACGTGTTTCAGCTATATTATATAGATATATATTTAATATGTTAATTGTATGTTATATTTAATCCTGATGTTGCACCTAATTCATGGACGTGCGTAAATGTATCGTCTAAACTTAGATAAGGTAATTATAAATTCTAGGTAATGTTCAATCTAACCGAAACTCTCATACCTGCCAGTATTTGAATTGAAACATTTTGAGTTTTCCTTTTTATGTCTTCAACCGTGAGTAATTGATGAATTTTCAGGAAATTCTAAATTAAAATAGTAAAGAATATCAAAACGAAAGAGATTTGTTAATTTAACGTTTATGATGAATTGCAGTTTCTTTTGGAGATTTTCAAGAATAAATATTTCTTTAACATATAAGCGACGATATAATGTCGCAGTTATCCAGATATGCTCAGCGGCGCGATTCTTTAACTCGTTATTGGAGTTAACGGCACTTTCGTTATCGTTGCGCAGCTTTTGTATACCGTAGAAAAGCTGCGCAACGATAACGAAACTGTCGTTAACAATAACGAGTTAAAGAATCGCACCACTGATCTTCTAAATAACGATATGTATTAGTCATGCGTGCCCGTGCGCATATATAGTTCTTTACAATATTGTAGATTTTGTAAAATTATGATTTTATCAAATTTTACTAATTAATTAATTTCTTCCTATTTCGTAAAAATTTTATTCTGCATAAACTAAATAAAAAAGGAGAAATTTGTATGTTTATCTTGTACACTTTTTTTCTCTCGCAACGACTCTACGTCTTTATTGAAAGGGTTTAATGACGCCAGTCTAGATTTTAAACATGTTTACTGTTAAATTGACATGATTTCGCATAGTTAGCTTTTTATATTATCTCTGATAAAGTTTGGGCACTAATGCTCCACATATTCTTTATTTCTGAAATGAGCCCTAACACTTCAGTTTGAGAATCCATAAGCTGTATATAAAATCCTATGCTCTAACACTAAACGTAGAGTCGAAGCTTTGTTAAAATTCTTAACGCGAAGATTGATGGTCTCAAATAAACTTAATTCTAAAAATTACGTAAACGTCGCAGAAGTTATTCTTTATGCACAATTAAAATTTACTTCGTGAGATTCAACACTCGACATTTTCCGTAGCTCTAGCTCCAACATTATATATAACATATACATATATATATATATTGTTTTATATAAACATTTGCAAAAACATACTTTGAATCTCTTCGAACGAGTCAACAAGCAAACAGGATTGTCATAAACGATCATCATCATTTTTTTCTGGCTCGGTATAAATATACGCAGAAAATTAAATTTAACAAACCGAACTCTTGCGCAACATACACAACTAACTGGCCGCGGACGATTCGTAAGCTTGTCAAACATTCGTTAGGTTGAGCGCGACGTGTTTCTTAACGTTCACTAAATACGTAACGTCGACATCTATTGCAACGGAAGTCAAACGCGTATCTGTTTGTCGAATACTCGGCAGGCTTGCAAACGAATCGTTCCACACATAGTCGATATTAAGTTAGTAGAAAATCTCTCTATATATGTAGAACATCGTTTAGAACGAATATATAAGTTAATTGTCATGTAAAACTTATTAATGTAGTCAACCTCGGCATTAAACAACAACGGCGCTAGAGGCCATTGTATTGAGCCCACAAGTGCCGTCTCCGCGGTAAACTCTGTAATATCCTTGTTCGCCCCATCTGTCTCCCCAACTGTTCTTCACAATCCAATACGGTAGCTTCTTATGGAAGAGCGGATAGTCTGAAAAAGAGAACGCTTAATCAGTGTCTTTCCCACCTAAGAGGAATTCTAATTATTACTTGAGAAATGATTCAAGTGTCCATCTCCAAGAACCACCGATGCACAGATACTCACTACTCGTGCCATATCCGACGATCAGCACGCCGTGGTCCAAGTTCTTAGGATTGCAAAGGAATTTGAAAGGATGCGACACCCCGCCCATGTAGAACTGCATGGCGTTAGCATTGATGCCGATGGATATCGGACCGTTCGCCACCAGCCACTGCGCAATTTGCGTCTCGTTCGACGTGATGTTCACCGCAGAGCCCACCTGTACTTTGGCCATGTTCTTCTTGAAGTGACACCTCTCGTTCTCCGCCTCGTACGGATAATCCGACTCCAGTTCAAGACCACCCAGCTTCTCAATCGCCCTGTAAGCGTTATCGGGCAGACCCCCGTTGCAACCCTCGTCCAGATCGTCGCAGTCCACCAGCTCCTGTTCCGACAACGACAGCAGTTTGTTGTGCTTGATGGCGTATTGGCCTTCGACGTTGCCTGTCACCGAAAAAGCCCAACATGACCCGCACATACCCTGATTCTTCACGGGTGTGACGGCGCCTTTCTGTCGCCAATCGAAGCTATTCGGCAGCTCTATATCTGGAATCTCAGCCTGCCGTAAAGGAATATTGTTCTCCGTGCGCAGATCTGGTCGCAGACCAAGGTAAAATGCGTGGAACTCTTCGGTCGACACGTCGGCGAACTGGTTGACACCGTATTGCCCGGTCCCTTGCTCGTTCTTTCGTAGCAGACGTATAATACCGAGGTTCTCACGGAATATCGAGAGCCGTAGGTTCCTCTCTTCCTCTGTGGCGTATGTTCGATTATATGTGTTGACGAAATTCTCGAATAATCGTTCGCTCCTCATGTCCTCCGCGATACGCAGCATTTTCTCATTGTAATTGGTGCCGCGTAACGATCGTTCCTTCCTATGACTCTTCTCTGGTGGAGGACACTCCACCGTTATCGACGGCTCACCGTTATCGAGCCATGGCTGCGACAACACCGATATCTGGCAATCCTTCACCTCGCTTCCAGCTTGCAACTGACAGTTGTTTTTGGTACCTTTCGGACAGTTGCTAGTACCCATCCTGACTGTGATCTTGTGAAGTCTACCCGCGACTGTTTGAACGGTCGCTTTTACAATCTCCACTACAATTGGTTCGTTCGGTTCGTTCGATTCATGCGAGACTTTGCGCAACGCTTTCTCGACATACATCTGAACGCCAGAATCGTTGACGGATATCGGTGAGGGTGCACCAAGCAGTTGTACTTGCGGGGACCGTTTCTGTCTATTGACGACATTCCGGTCAGTTGCCTTCTCGACCATCTCTGGTGGAGGAGGACACTCCACCGTTATCGACGGCTCACCTTTATCGAGCCATGGCTGCGACAACACCGATATCTGGCAATCCTTCACCTCGCTTCCAGCTTGCAACTGACAGTTGTTTTTGGTACCTTTCGGACAGTCGCTAGTACCCATCTTGACCGTGATCTTGTGAAGACTACCCGCGACTACTTGAACGGTCGCTTTTACAATCTCCACTACAATTGGTTCGTTCGGTTCGTCCGAATCATGCGAGACCTTGCGCAATGCTTTCTCGACATATATCTGAACGTCAGAATCGTTGACGGATATCGGCGAGGGTGCACCAACCAGTTGTACTTGCGGGGATCGTTTCTGTCTATTGACGACGTTCCGGTCAGTTGCCTTCTCGACCATCTCTGGTGGAGGAGGACACTCCACCGTTATCGATGGCTCACCTTTATCGAGCCATGACTGCGACAATACCGATATCTGGCAATCCTTCACCTCGCTTCCAGCTTGCAACTGACAGTTGTTTTTGGTACCTTTCGGACAATCGCTAGTACCCATCTTGACCGTGATCTTATGAAGACTACCCGCGACTACTTGAACGGTCGCTTTTACAATCTCCACTATAATTGGTTCGTTCGGTTCGTCCGAATCATGCGAGACCTTGCGCAACGCTTTCTCGACATACATCTGAACGTCAGAATCGTTGACGGATATCGGCGAGGGTGCACCAACCAGTTGTACTTGCGGGGATCGTTTCTGTCTATTGACGACGTTCCGGTCAATTGCCTTCTCGACCATGAAGTTCTCCGCTCGTACTTTCTTTCGCTTGAACTCTCCCTCCTTCATAGACTCGGGAGTCACATGTTCCACTTTCACGGGTACATCAAAGTCCTCTAAGAATTCACCAAATTCTTTCGTTTTGTCGAAGAAGCCCTCGTTTTTCTCATCATCTTGGCTGCGGTTCAATAAGATTTTTACTATCGTCGGCTCCGTCACTGCTCTCTTTGAACTGGTCTCTTTGGATTCCGAACTTATCTCCGGCGATGTCGGTGCGTGTGTGTAATTATCTAGTATGTCTTTCAGACCTTCATAAGCATCCTTCAAGGGTTGCCCTTCATCGTATTTGACCGTCATTTGCGACAAACTCTCCGAATCCGGTTGCTGGGATAGATTGTTGGAGCTGGATACGTTCTCCGGGCTTGTGCAATTGTTCTTAGTGATCTTCAAGCCTGTCTGTTGCCATGGCTGCTGCTCAAATGTGATTAGACACAATTTCGCCGGTACGTCCACCTGCAGAGGACACTCATCTTGTTCCAAGGCATTTTTCAAACACTCGGACTCACCGATCAGCAATAGTAGCTGATATTGTATTACGTTGGACGAGACAGGCACCGAGCGAGTGACTTTTACGATCTTAATTAACTTATGTTTGTAATCGCCCGTGGACTGCTCGTCCATTGACTTCAGTGCTTGCTTCGAGAATGGCAAAAGACCCATCAGCTGCGGGTTCAGCTCATATGGGCAACCCGGACAGTAACTGGGGTTGGAGGCGCGCATGGCGATGAATGGTCTGACATTCTCGTCACCGGTCTCCTGAACTTCGTGGTATAGCTCGACGCTTCGGTTATTGTTCACCTGTTCGGCCAAGCTCTCCGTAACCTGAGAGTCTTCCTGCTCCTGATAGCTCGTGCTTTGATCGCCTTGCTGCTCTTGCGACACTTCATTTTGTGCATCGGCCGGGTAGAAGTACATGCATTGAATGGAGTCATTCAACGTCTCTATCTCGCCGTTCTCGTCTTGTTTCAAATCGATGGTGCAAGCTTCTTTAGGACAGGGGCTTCCTGAAACTGGAGATTCGGCTCCACATATTGGGCTCAAGTTATACGTGAACTTGTATATCTTATAAGGCGGCTCCACCTGTAGTAAGGGGAACAAGGGAATTAGTTCAGGTTAGTATCAGAATATTATTATATGCAGTAGAGAGTATAACATATTCTATAAGGACAGTAATCTACTGCGCAATAACACTTTCCACATATTTTTCCAGCAGACTAGTACAACTTGACCTGATAACCCAGAACGTTATTATCACAGTTTATCATCACTTCGGATAAATACATAGAAACATATGTATATATGCTAACGTGGCAATAGAGGAGTACATTTATGTATGTATTACTGTGTCAAGCAGTGGCACAAATAAAATAAAATGCTATCTTATCCAACTCTTCACAAGGAGATTCGTTAAAATTATACATTCATTATTTTCGAGTGAACAAAACCATAGATTTGCAACAGCTTATTCCTTCTCTTGTTAATACTGTTATAGTACGGTTATAACTGTTGTAGTTAATTACAAAATTACATGTTGTCCCAAAGTAGCAATTTATTATAGTTGTATATTTTATTCTAACTGAGATAACTAATTTCACATTAAATTAAGTCCTTGTAATTTTAACAATTATTTTCTAGATAATAAATCATTCTTGTTAATTCCTTAATGTCCATTTTTAATATTGCACAGAAAATTTTATGCTGTTTGCTAATAAAGAAATTCTTTAAATCTTGTCAATATTATCTTTACCAATTTCTTTCTTATAATTTTGTTAGACTATAATATCATAAAATATCTTCTAATTACTGTTGATCAGAAAATTTATAACTTTTCCTTATATTAATAATATGATTTTCCTTCTTTTATATCATGTAAAAGAGTAAACATGTTTTTCTAACACTCAAAGATTCATGTTTTCATTTCATCCATTCATTAAAAACATGATAAATAGATATATATATATAGTATTTATAATTCAATTTTTACACTGATAATCCAATGGCAAACAAAGAATATAATTTGCTTATCCTCCAAATGTTATCAGAGTCATATTTTTTATATATAGTGGCATAACTCAACAATCTCTCAAAAAAAGAAAAAATAATAATAGACCATCATATAACTGGAGAACAATCTTTCATCTATCTTCGACGTCAACTTTCCATTTAAAAATAAAATTTTACCTAGCTGTTGACAAAGTGCAACTTGTCACCAAACAAAGAGAAACTATTACATACGCATGTTGTTAAAGCGAACAAAGGAAACACGTAACGGAGAGAACAGCATACGCTGTGAGATCTCTCGACGTGTCGGACATAATACATTGTAACTGGCACGAAAATTTCGCAATTCTACGGGCGTCACTCACCAATTCTTGCGCATTTATTAGATTGCCTTGCGCGTACAGATGATGTGTCGGCGAATGCTCGTTCAAGGCGCTCCACGCCCTCTCCCATAGTGTCAACGGTACCTGATTCACTGGGATATTGACAGGGTTTGACTGTACCCGCGCCAACAACAAATAGCCCAGATAAACGTATACGAGGAAACCCATTGCGCGTCGATTTCGAGCTGCCATTTTTATAGGACACGCGTACAACCACACTACTTACTCGACTACTCTCGAACAACTGAATGTCGCCGCAATTGACGCGCTTGTCGGCCTATCTCTCGCCCCTCTAACCCTTCCATTTCCTCCTCTACACTTTCTATACCTGCAACGAGATACATTGGAGATTTTCCGAGAAAGAAAAAGAGAGAGAGGGGGGGGAGAGAGAGAGAGAGAGAAAGAGAGTGTGTGTGTGCCTGTGTAACAAATCGCTGAGCATGCACGAAAAGAATAGACGACACAATAATAATAAATAAAGATATGTATATCTGTGAGTTGTATTTTCTACACCTTGCTTATAAAAAGATAAGATATTTCATAATCGAATTTCACGAATTCACAGAACGAGGAGAAATCTCGAGATAAAATACGTAAAATGCGACTGAGCGAACGGACCGAATATCACTATGTTACGTATTAAAGTCGATAATTTGTGTGCGACAAAAGTTTATGCCGAAAAGATGAATGTCTGTAAAAAATATACTAATATATTTACCAGGCGACCAGATAACATTTGAAATTGATAACGCGCTTGCCCGACTAAATAAAGATACGTGTGATGAATAAAGATATGTATATTCGTACAGACGTACTGAATATTCGTACAGACGTACTGCGTTTTATTTTTCACTGATATGTTACATGTTTAATTGCGCTGACGAACGTAGCGATAAAATAGCCGTAGAAAGTAAAAATTTACTCAATATTTTATCTACCTTTAATCTATATACGTCTCCATGCATGGTATAGACGGCGAACGTCTTGGCTCGCGTTGAATCACAAATGATTATAATCGCAAGTCACATATATTGCGTGTTATGCACAAGGTGAACGGGAACGCGCGTTTATTCACTTATGTCGGACTCAGAGTGATCAAACAATCTTGCATGAGATACGGAGAAAAACTGAATTTCGACGTAGAATGTTATTATAAACGTTGAAACCACGTTTAATAACATCCGCCTTATTTGTTACGACATTCTCGTCTTCCTCTTTCAATGAAAAATATTTCTCTGAGAACAATTTTGATACATTTGCTTGTTTATATTGTAAAGAAAAACATGTATTAGCGTTATTCCTGCAGTTCATAAGATTCGTCTGAAAGAACATGGCGAACTTCTTGAAGAGTGAAGAATCCTTCTTGCCGTCTCTAGCATCACGTTTCCGATTTCGTTCCTCGAAGAGAAATTTGGTATTCGCTTCCGTTAGAAATTCTCTGACGTCCGCATTTTTTGTATGTTACTTTTTTGTAGTATAAGACTCTCTGGGTGTACTTCTGCATCATTTTACGTACGGCTTTACGTAAGCTAAGTATAGTACATGTAACATGATTATTATCGTATTCGCACTTTTATACGAACACGAAGCCACAGCTGCTAAAAGAATTACGTTCTTTATTAGCGCCTTCTTACCGCTAAAAATAAAAATTCTTTGTCGTGCCTGACATGCATCGTCAATTATAGGAATAGATTAGTCATCTGGAATACGAGTGAATAAGCGACCCAGTCAGCAGACCTTTAAAAAGCGTCCTAAGTACATCCTGAGAACGTCCCAACGTTCTAAAAACGTTCCCAGGATGTCCTTTGGAGATTTTGCGCTGTTTGAGGAATAAGTACGATGATGACTATTCGATGCATATTAATTACCGATATTATTGCACGTATTTTCTTACAAAGACGATAGGCTTTACAACAAAATCTAATAATGAGATTTTATATATGAAAATAGGCGTATATATTTTTTCTAACTAAAAAATTAAATATATTTTAAAATATATTTTTTAACTAAAAAATTAGCACAATTTCAATTATTTCATGATAAATATTTAATTTATCAATTTATACGCTTATGTAAGGTTCAAAAGAAATATTTGTGTTTTTTATCATTAGTTATAGAAATAACATAAGTATAATAAAAATTATTAAGATTATTTTTAATTCTAGTATATAAATTGTATTACTTTCTTCCTTCTAATTATTTTACATTCTACTTTGCACCAGAGAGGAACGTGAAAGCGGCTATAACACGGCATTTTCTGCGACATCGACTTTCCGCACTGGGACGCCATCTACATTTATTTTGAGAGGGTAACTACGATACTATATCTACTTTCAGGTCTCGGCGGTAAAACCTGCATGTGATGGCAGTCCGTGCTACATCCACTTTCAGGCAGTTTATGTCCGTACTACAAACATAATAGCGTACTTGACAAGCACGGTTTTGCACATTGTTACACGTTTATAACATGAATTAACATGTTAACATGTGCAAAAAAAGAATTGACATTGTGTATGATTAATATCATGAAGATCATACGAAGTGTCCGGTAATTAGCTGCCAACCAGAGAGGAAGCTGAGAGCCAACACGGCGTTATCGGCGACACCGATTTTTCGCACTGGGAATGGGCGCTATCTGCATCCATTTTGAGAGGGGAACTACGATGCTACATTCACTTTTAGGTCTCGACGGTAAAACCTGCATCTGGTGGCTGTCCGTGCTACATCCACCCTCAGGCGGTTTATGTCCGTGCTACAACCATAATAGCGTACTTGACAAGCACGGTCTCGCGCATTGTTATGCATTTGTAACATGAATTAACATGTTAACATGCACAAAAAAAATAAGAATTGAGATTGTATATGATTAATATCATGAAGAATATATACGATTTATATCGATATATAAATATATGATAATAAGATAATATTTTGTGTGTACCCAAAATTATTTTTCCAAAATATTTCAGCGTTACGTTAGTATTAATTTATACTCTGGCAGGCGTTTTTTAGCGCAGTTCTGTCCGTGTGCATGTGTCCCCCGGGGGGCTTATGTAAGCCCCACGGGGAACATTTTTGTTTAAATAAAGTTTTAAATATTGTCTAAGGTTAAAGTTTTCCAACATTTCTCCGTTGATACCTCAGCTTCTACTGGGAGTAGAGAGTCGTCAATGTAGTCGAAATTGTAGGGTTTTGAGAGGACATTATTTTGGTGCCAGAACCAGGCCTGTATCTCTAACCGTTTAGGAGATATCGAAGGTTAAAGTTTTCCAGCCATTCTCCGTCGATATCCAGCCTTCCTCCGTCGATATCTCCGCTTCTACTGGGAGTACAGAGTCATCCATGTAGTCGAAAATGTAGGGTTTTGAGAGGACTTTAATTTGGTACCAGAGCCAGGCCTGTATCTCTAACCGTTTAGGAGATATCGAAGGTTAAAGATTTCCAACCTTTCTCCGTCGATTTCCAGCCTTCCTCCGTCAATATCTCCGCTTCTACTGGGAGTAGAGAGTTTGCCTTGTAGTCGAATATGTAGGGTTTTGAAAGGACTTTAATTTGGTACCAGAGCCAGGCCTGTATCTCTAACCGTTTAGGAGATATCGAAGATTAAAGTTTTCCAATCTTTCTCCGTTGATATCTCCGCTTCTACTGGGAGTAGAGAGTCGTCATTTACGGGAAAATGTAGGGTTTTGAGAGGACTTTATTTTGGTGCCAGAACCAGGCCTGTATCTCTAACCGTTTAGGAGATATCGAAGGTTAAAGTTTTCCAACCTTTCTCCGTTGATATCTCCGTTTCTACTGGGAGTAGAGAGTCGTCAATGTAGTCGAAAATGTAGGGTTTTGGGAGGACTTTATTTTGGTGCCAGAACCAGGCCTGTATCTCTAACCGTTTAGGAGATATCGAAGGTTAAAGTTTTCCAGCCATTCTCCGTCGATATCCAGCCTTCCTCCGTCGATATCTCCGCTTCTACTGGGAGTACAGAGTCATCCATGTAGTCGAAAATGTAGGGTTTTGAGAGGACTTTAATTTGGTACCAGAGCCAGGCCTGTATCTCTAACCGTTTAGGAGATATCGAAGGTTAAAGATTTCCAACCTTTCTCCGTCGATTTCCAGCCTTCCTCCGTCGATATCTCCGCTTCTACTGGGAGTAGAGAGTTTGCCTTGTAGTCGAATATGTAGGGTTTTGAAAGGACTTTAATTTGGTACCAGAGCCAGGCCTGTATCTCTAACCGTTTAGGAGATATCGAAGATTAAAGTTTTCCAATCTTTCTCCGTTGATATCTCCGCTTCTACTGGGAGTAGAGAGTCGTCAATGTAGTCGAAAATGTAGGGTTTTGGGAGGACTTTATTTTGGTGCCAGAACCAGGCCTGTATCTCTAACGTTTAGTAAATATCGAAGGTTAAAGTTTTCCAAGCTTTCTCCGTTGATATCTCCGCTTCTACTGGGAGCAGAGAGTCGTCATTTGCGGGAAAATGTAGGGTTTTGAGAAGACTTTAATTTGATGCCAGATATAGGCCTGTATCTCTAACCGTTTAGGAGATATCGAAGGTTAAAATTTTCCACCTTTCTCCGTTGATATCTCCGCTTCTACTGGGAGAAGAGAGTCGTCATTTACGGCAAAATGTAGGGTTTTGAGAGGACTTAATTTTGGTGCCAGAAACAGGCCTGTTTCTAATAAAATTGGTTTTTAATAAACCAATTAGTTTTCTTCATTTCCTTCCCAGGACAGAAATAAAGAACTCTGATTGGTTGATTCTCTTATGCGTTGTGTATTATGCGTTATGCAGAAGTCTGTGCTCTGGCCCTAAAGGCCTATTCAGACAAACTTGCATAAACACGTAACGCATATGCATAAGGAAATTGACTAATTATGATCCGTGTAGTAAAAAAATGTTTTTTGTATTAAACATACGATTAGTCAATTTCCTTATGCACATGCGTTACGCACTTATGCAAATTTGTCTGGATAGACCCTTAGGCCCTTTGCACAATGCCAGGCAACAGGCAATAAGAATAAAAATAGACCAATCACAATCGATATTACAAGAATAATCTATTGTGATTGGTCTATTTTCATTCTTATTTGCCTGTTGCCTGGCGTTGTGTTTAGGGCTTTAAATTGGAACGGTAAAGTCATTCAACTTTTTTTATTAGATGGGATACTTCATTCTCTTAAGGATAGTAGCGCACCCTGGTGATTCCGGAGGAGCAGCACTGGAAACTCTTGACCATCATTTGAGTTGCTACCTTCTCGTTCCTGAACACGTGTTTATATGTGTCTGAGAAGATGAGACAGGACGTAGAAATGAAGGTTAACATTATTGAATCGGTAGACGAAACAAAATTTGAAGGAAATGCGGGATGGGCGGATGTTATGCAAAAAATTTTAAAAACAAAAAAGCCAAAGAGGAAACAAACAGTGGTTTTAGCTAAGGCAAAGAAGTTGTGTGATGTGAAGAAAATTGAGAAAAAAGAAAATATCTCTCTTGAAATTGACAATGTTGAAGATCAAGTTGCAATAGATCTAAAAAAAATAAATAATGAAGTGAAACTTACTGCACAGGCAAAGCCAAGAAAAAAAGAGAAAAGTCTTGGCATCAGGGTCAAACCATGTATTACAGACAGAGAGCGTGAACGAATGCTGCAAAAAATTGCTACAAAGTAAGTTATAATTGCAAAGTCCTCCTAGCTATTTTGTAATTTGCAAATAGATTTTCATTGTTACATTTTATAGAGGGGTTGTACAACTGTTTAACGCAGTGAGACAGCAGCAAACAGATATAAGCAAGAAATTGTCTCAAGCAGGATCATTAGAAAGAAAACGTGAACAAGTACTGAAAAATGTTGATAAAAATGCTTTCCTAGATATTTTGATGGGTAAAGCTAATAGTATATCAGTTGATAAGACTCTTGAACCTGAGGAAGCAGTTAAATCCACAGAAGATAAAGGCAAAGTAAGTCAAATATTCAATTTACCGTATTAATTAAATAGATCAGCAATAATGTTTAATATATCAATATACACGAGAAACATTGTTCATTTATCTTTTTTAACAGAATATTTTAAAGTAAAATATGTTTAGTAAATATATTAAGTATACATTACAAATTTTCATAAATTTCATGATACATTTATGAAGGCCACATGTACTCTTGTTTATTGATATTGTATATATCTTTTTTTATATTACAATATATAATTGTACATAACAATGAAAACATTTTTGGTTTAAGGATGACAAAATATGGAGTGTTCTCAGAGATGATTTTGTCATGGGGGCTAAGTTAAAAGACTGGGACAAGAAAAATACAGATGATGAAGATTCTTCTGCTCCTGAAGATATTGATACTGATGATTAATTAAAATAAAAGTATTCTTTATGTAAATTCCTTAGTAGGAACCAAAAATGGTCAACAGTAATAATTTTTAAATGAAAACTACCAAAAAATCTTACTATTGTACAGGATCCTGATTGTATATTCAAAAATTGCATTTTCACTCACGAGAGTCATTTTCAGAGAATAAGATAGCGTATCAAGCCATACCAAATACATGTCATTTAATTATTTTTTGCAGTATAAGCAATGCAATCACCTAATTGATTATAAATAAAATGTAAATATAGAATGTATATATTTATTGGTAGTATCTTTGGGATAAATTTGTAAATATATAATGGAATTAAAAATTACAAGTTATCAATTTATTAATTTGTGCACTTATATGGTTACAACTAGCTTTGCCTTCCCCTTCCTATCAAAGTGGTCAAGAATAAGTATAATATAATTTTATTAGTTAGAAATAACAATATATATACAGAGTTTAAATTCTCTCTTTTATATATAACCATGTAATTATCAAGAAAAGGTTTATTGATATTGTTTGCATTCAAGGATTTATTTTCCATAGAATAAAAGATTTATATTTTTGTCTATAAAGTGAATTTTAAATAAGGGAAAAAGAAGCTTGGTCACACAAAAAATCAGACGTCTTAAAATAAAAATTCCATTGTTTGTATTCCTTTCTCATGTAGCACTCTAAAAACTAGGAAGGCACACAGTATTATGCTTCACGCAGGATTTTATTCTCTTGGTATCTCTCGTTGGTGATTCTTCCTTACGATACACGGTAACAGTGATAACGTGTACAACTTATAGTTCTCTCTATAATTATCTTACATATATAATGTGTATACAAGAAGTATATCTAAAATCAACTGTTATCTCGTTCTGATTTTTGATACATATGTGGTTCAATTTAACGTTTTGATACTTCGCTGTATCTGATTATCCAACTTTAACACACATCACACTTTTCTGAAACAATCCCTTAACACGTCATACCTTCTCTCTCTCTCTCTCTCTCTCTCTCTCTCTCTCTCTCTCTCTCTCTCTCTCTCTCTCTCTCTCTCTCTCTCTCTCTCTTTTTCTCTAAACATATACATACATACATACATACATACATATATATATATATATATATATATATTTATTTAATTCTTCCTCTTAATGTTTTGCACAAATCTAAAGTCAGTTTCTTTTTCTTTAACTATAATTTTATGTTATTTCCACCTCATCACTTTTGGTAAACACTAAAGTCGTTAGATGCATTCACAGTGGATAGTACTTAAGAATGCGCAACTTACTCAAGTTGCGGAGATAGTGCTTTTTAGAACTAATAAAACAAATAAACAAACATATAATAATATCAGTTGACGATTCTGCGCTTGTAACTCATGTATATAAAATCAAAGAAAAAAAAAAGAGTCACACTAATTAGGATTAAATCACTATTCGAGAGACGTATGTTCAAATCGATGCTCGTGAAACTTAAGTGCACTCGTTAAAGCCTGGACGGACTTAACTAACTTCGCTGAAATTCTTGTACAGAGTTTAAACGCAACTTTTCGCATACGAAAGTATTTTTAGATTACGTCGACGTTTCATTGTCGAGAAAGTGGTCGCGCAGGTTTATTCTTCCACTATGTAATGCCATTTTTCATATGATATACTCATCAATATTTATCTCTATCTATATTGATTTGTAAGAGAATAACAACTGTTCAATGTTTTACACCAAGTTTTTTCTGATTCACTCTTCGACTACCACACGTGAAATTTTCTTTCAAGATCCTATCAAACAAGAAAATTCGTTCCATAGAGAATGATCGTTCGTTAGAAATACACTGTGTGTATGTGTATATGTGTGTGTGTATACGTAGTGTGAGGATTTTTACTACGTTGTCACGTACAATTATTATATTGTCACATATACAGTTAAAAACATCGTCGTAAAGTCTTTCGTATAATACGATATTTATCCTGATTTCGTATCTTCAACTTTTAATTCAAGATTTCAGTTTGCACCTAAACGTATATTTTGGAATATTTTAACGATTTCTCGTGGAAATTTGTCACATGGCAATTTCCATTTGTCACCTGACTTTTGTGCAAGTCTTATTCGTCGTGCGAGACGTGTGTAAAATGTATTAGTATAAAGGGCTCTCTTCTTAACGTAAGGCACAAAGAAAATCTCATCGTTTCTTATAAGTGAGGATACTATAATTCTTTCTTTCACTTAATGAAGGAAATGAAAATGATATTGGCAGATTCCTGTTGTGCTCGATTTAGTTATTATTCGTGAAAAACAGGAGAAATTCTGTGTGCCTTCAGACTCAACGAAATTGATCCTGAGCCCTTATTACCAAACATCGAGGCATTGCGCGCAATTTTAAGTTCATATTACACTCTACTCTCGCGAATATCAGCGAGTGCGCCAAAGTTACCAGCTTCCTCGTCGAGATATTGAGCTCCCTCGGCTTCACCTTGACCTCTGTCTTCGTCCTCTAGTAGTCGTCTGTTTCTAGCAAAATATCTGGGGTCGCCGTCGACAACGTTGCGGTTCGCTTCGTCTTGCACTTGAGCATTATCTAAGTGCGGATTCCTAACATTCTGATCCTCACGGTACAACCGAGGTGGCTGATCCTCGTCGACGTGTCTGTCTCGCGAAATCTCGACCTCCTCGGGCTCGGCTAATCTGATGAAGGCAGCTACGGCCTCGTTTTGGTCTACCTCGCGATTCAACGAACTTCTGCGGCTGTCTTGGCTCAGTCTAGAGACACTTCGGGCGTGATTCCTCGTGTTCATCAGCTCGTTGCCGGAATTTCTGACAACCTGATGCTCCACAGCCTGTCGCCTCTCGTTGTTTCGACTGGTGTGCCGTAAGTTCTCATTTTCATCGACAGGCATACGGAAGGACATCTCGTCGTGAGACGCGTGGAAGGTTTCGAGATTCGCGTTGCTCAACACTCGTGGTATCATCTCCCGGCTGAGTCGATAAACACCCAGTTCGTTGTCCACGTAATAGTTGTCCAAAGGATTACTGATAATGGACGGATTGCGCGAGACATTCCGCCGAGGATAGCTTTGCAAGCTGGACAGGCTCGTCACTGTAGCGTAAGGATGATACGGCATCGAGTTCAACGGGTTGCCGACGATGTGCGGGTAGTTCTCCAAGCTTTGCATCTCGATCTCTTCCTTCCCGTCGCGGCAATAGCCGTGCATGTCGATCTCATGCGGCAGATTCGCAAATCTATGGGGCAAGTTAAATTTGGCAGCTCTTTAAAATCACAAATGAGCGAGTAAAGATTTTAATTTGAAATTTATTAGGAATGGGCGAAACTTGAGGCAACAAATAAATTTGTACATCTAACAATATATCAGTAGTGTTATCTATCCTAACTATATAATTTTCTTCTGCAGGTGAAAGAATGATGTACCTGTGCAAGAGAATATCGGAATAAGAGGGAGGCATGTCCGTCTCTTCCTTGCCGTAAATGCTCTCATAGGTGGGCGGCGGGAAGCATCCGATAGATCCTAAGCTATCTTTACTGGGTGTCTCAGCATCCATCTCAATGCTGCCCTGGCTGCTTTGCAGCTGATGACGATTCACTGTTCGTGGATTCCTCTGTGCGCGTAGCACGCTATCACCCAGTTCCACTAAATCCAAACCTGCCAAGAAACAAGTCATCTTGTGTATATATTTGAAAAGATACATCCAAATATTTCGATTAAAATAATGACTGCATTGGTTGGACGTATTATTGTCTCTACATAATTTAATCAGTCGTTTAAGAAATAGCAATATTATTTTCCACAATTTCAAAGCATTACACTTCATTTCTCCATCTTTTCATGCAGTTCTGAAATATTTCTTGAATATTTGAGAACAACTCTTTATCTTTGAATAAGTTAGCGTTACAATTTCAGTCAAGTTCTCTCTTAACTATCTATCAGAATTTTATTTTTTACTCATCTACATTTTTTCTTCAAGCGACTGATTTCATTTTATTGTCGCAATCGATATTCAATACCAACACGAGGAACTAAGCTTTTACCCGTGGGATCAGTCTGGAACTGTGTAAAGATCGTGCCGTCGACGACTAGCATTCTACCATGCGGTAAAAGGATGATGGTCGGCGTTGCCACCATGGCCTGATCGCTGCCGCCGAATCGTGGATCGGGCTCGGGATCTTCTAGACGACAGCAGCAATGCCGTCTGCACAAGGAACGGCAGAACGGCGCGCCCCAGCAACAATAAGCGAAGATGAAGCAGAGGACGGCGAGCATCACCAGGAGGGCGGCCACCCCTTGGCCTTGTTGGGCGGCCGCGAGGGTCGGTCCACCAGCGACACCAACGCCGACACCGAACCCACCGCTGCTACTCATTTCGCCTACGATCAATTATTCATTAGTAACAGCAATTAATTAACCCTCCTCTTACCGACTATAGCGTTTAGTTCTATAACGTTTTTTTTTCACAAATGAAAGTAGAATGGTGTATGCGAGGTGTGTCGGTTCTAACGAGCTATCTTTCACTTTTCACACATACATACACGCGACTTCTTAATTAGTTCTTGTCACTGAAGTTTAATTTGTCGAAAGCCTTGTATTCTCTAATTATTTACAAACTACTCTGATCGGGCAGAAAGTCCAAACTCTGATCTCGTGTTAATAACTCGAAAATATATTTCGAGTTATTAACACGTTCTTGAACACAACTTTTATAATGTTCCTTAGCTAATATTCTATAAATTAAATGAAGACATTGTCTAAGTCAAATGAGAATGCTCGTTAATTTGTTCAAATGATAACTTTTATAACAAATGGCGTATATAGTCTTATAAGTTGCGTTTAAAGATAAATTTAAAAGTTTCATGCATTCGTTATTATCTTATTTTTCCGCGTTAATATCGGCAGAAATATATATTCCAATTACTTCCTGCTCAATGCAAAGCCTATGAATAATGATGAGTCTTATGTAAATTCAGGTGATAACGCTGATGTCACGCGTGGGCTCTCTCTTATGCTAATAGACCGAATTTCATAGCTTTTTTTCGTCCTGTCCGAACGATGGACACATGGTGAAAGTGACGTTTTATGCGCAAGTCGTAATATATTACACCATTGCCGGCGAGAGTAGGGCAGGCATTGGACAGTCGATCAATCGTGCGCTCGCGTGTAAAGAAGTTTAACAACAATCGTCTAATCTCCACGAGCAGCGGCGCTCTGATTAAAAATATCGCTAAAAAAGAAAATGTAAAAGTTTATTGATAAAAAATTAATCGGTCTTGAGGAACTCGAGAAAGTGATGTTGCAAGCGAAGTTGTATCGCCGTTCTATCATAATACGATAATTTGTGAACTTATATAAAATTTATCAATTTCTATTATTTATAATATAAAAGAGTTGCGTTCAGCACATCACACATTCATATCATCGTTGTATAGCGTAACATAAATTTTCTTTTCAACTAAAAGTGACGAAAACACAATAAGAGATTCATTAGGATTATTTAGTCATTCATTTCGCTGTAACATTTTAAACAGTATGTAATGGTCTAATAATACGTTCACTCTCGTTCAATAATTCAGCCTCGTTATATATCGTTGTCGAAGGTGCGAAGCGAGTTATAATAATAATAAACTGCGTAGGTAGTTTTTAAAAAGATCGCGCAATCGAAGTAAACATTCTTATCGGCGTTTTGTTTGCGTATCACACTGGGAGGAATAATAATTCGCTCGCTTCTGGTATGTATCTATAAATTTCGTATGATTAATGAACATACATTATAATTATCCTTGCCGTCAATCTTCGCTCTCATACGCTTATGCAAAGGAACGAAAGAAAAAAATCAACGTTGTTATTGTTATTTTAGTTCGATTTGTGGCCTATATTGGAGGCTACGTCTTATTATTTGTCTTATGGTTTTATGTTTTATGATTTTATATTGATACTTATATTCTGTGACATAGTATCGAATTATTAATATCAGCGTTATAGTTCGTCGTCAAGTTTACATACTGCTCACGTGATATTTTCATAATTATTGCAAAACCTAAGTTTTTTTGGACCTACATTTGTAATTGCACGAATTTATCAACTGTGAGCGAATTTTACAAAGATTTCAATAGGGTCAACAACCGCGCGAACCGATGTTGTGGACAAATGTCATATTATGACCAACGAAATTACGAAATTAAATAATTGAAGCAATTCTCAGTTTATCTCTTGACTACCGTATGCCTCAAAGAAAGAGAGAGATGTATTGACTTCGTCAAAATAATATTTAATCTCTTTTAATTATTTACCTTGGGTGGTGATATTATGAAGCCAAGCGGTCCCCGTGGTGGTGATTGACTCCGTGACTCTGCGCGATCCGTAAACCATGAAAATGATTGAGGATTCGTTGGATCCCTCTGAGGATCCCTCGTGGAAGAGAAGACTATGTCTCCTTGAGAGAAGCCCTAACGCGATCACATGGACGCATGGTCTTTAACATACAGATCGACGACGGGATGCGCATCTGCCGCATGAACGACGCATCTTCCTCACGACATATCGCGGAGCATGTCGAGACGCATCGAGCATCGGCTACCTCGGCTCGTATTCGCGAGCGATTAATCCATGAACGTCGACATCGTGGTGTTCTTCGCGAATTTAGATACGTTTAACGAATCTATGTTGATTGTTTGAAGCACGTACAGTACAAAGAACACACACATATGTAGTTGGCGCGTAAGACTTGAAAAGTGTGCAATTTTCGATACGATAAGAGAAGTCAGATTTTACACACTTACTTCGATTACACGGTGTATCACATACGAACGGCACAGTCCACAGTCTGCAGGTTATAAGAGCCGGCTTCTCTTCGCTCGAATTTAATTTGCGCGATAACACTCGATATATCACTCACGCCGATTTCTCGTGATTTATTCGATGCGGAGCGCGTCAAGTGGTGACTGCCACACTGCCACCGCCGAGGCACTCTTGACCCATTTCTACAATGTCCCCACTTTGTATATCAACCTGCTGTTCTTCGGCTCCGGTGCTATCTCTATTTCCCAATCAGGTATGGCACTCGTCACGACCTCGTCGAGAGGCTCTCCTGTCGCTCTCGCCAACCCCCCAGCCGATACTCCGCAACCCCTTGGATCATTACACATACACATACGTATACACACACACACACACACACACGCACGCACGCACGCACGCACGCACGCACGCACGCACGCACGCACGCACGCACGCACGCACGCACATACACACACATACACACGCGCGCGCGCGCGCGCACACACACACACACACACACACACGCGCGCGCGCGCGCACGCACGCACGCACGCACACGCACACACACACACACACACTCTTTCTCTCTCTTCTCTCCGTCTGAGATTTATCTTGATTTATCGTTCCGTTATATCTTGCACATTCAGCGCCCTATTTGATAAGAAGTCGTTCGAGTGAAAAATGCAAGACGAATCGGTTGGAAGATCCCTTCCTGCTTTATGAGAATAGAATCTTCTCACATTTGTCAGAGAACATGAGAAAAATTTTCAAGAAATTTTAGAATCAAGAAAATGTACAGAGATTGTTTCAATTCGTTCACACCTCAATGGAAAATCTCCAAGTTTCTCATACGTTAACAATGAAAAAACAAGAATTTTTTAACTTACTTTGGCTTTATATCTTTCTTACCGTCAACTTAGTCGTTTATTTCTTCATCTTTCTTTTCTCCAATGTGGAAGACAAGCGCAGCCATTTGGAAATTAACAAGAGAGCTTTGCGGTAATTTCCTCGGCTATCCGGAAAACATTCTTTGCGCTTCCAATTTCTATGCCGGATCATCGATATCTCTCCTTGCTTCTCGGGGAACCTTGTTTTTCGTCCTTTGGGAAATTTCGTTGCGCTCGTTTTTATTAACTCGCCCTCTTTACATCGAACCATCGACATACCCGTCGGACCTTGACGTCATCAACTGCGGGCCAACACACGCTATGTTATTTACCGCTTATACGCCGAGCATTCACCGGCGCGTCCTGGGACGTATCCGGAAGATGACGCCGAGGAGTTGCTTCCTCGATGCAAAGAACGTCATCGCGAGCAGATCGATCGCGAAGATATCTCGCAGCCGATTTCGCACCTGACTTTTATCGTGTCGCTTCCAATGGGTTAATTTAATTATCTCGCTCAGTTCATTCTACATTGCATTTCGCGACGCACTCCTCGGTGTATTCCTAATGCTCTCGTGAAACTTTGCAATCTACGCGATCATTAATAGCGTTACAGCAAATGTACGCTATCAACGTGCATTTTATTGTGATATATTAATTATTTATTATCGTTATTATTAGATAAATGTAAATAATATCGTTAACAAACCTTGTTAATTACAAGTTTGTTTGATGATACTCATCGTATCGCTGTGGTGCTTTGTATGTATCATTATCCGGGAGAGCCATTTAATTCTAGCATACAACGAAATCTTACAAATGTTTCAAGTCGCTTTTCATTCCGTCCTGTGTTTTCTTTTCGCATTCAGAGGCTTCTTCCCCTTCTCCTTCTTTTATGGAATATGATGAAATTCTATCCTGGTCGTCGACAAAAGATTCACTCGATGACCCAAATGCACTTTTAATGTCACACCTAAGTTGCACTTACCGCGATGATTTCACTACACGATCTATTCACTTCTAATCTCCTCTTTCTGTCTTGAAAGTCCTCTTCCCTATACGATTATTCTTGGACCAAAAAACACGCAGCGTTTCACTGCGTTTTTCGCATTGACCGCCTCGAGGAAGCCCTCGTCGCAATTCACGGTCGTCGAGTATCGATTTCACATTTTATATTACGAGCCTTCCACCCTTGTATATTCTCCGCCTTCTTTTTAAAAATCTTCCTTCCTCGCGGGATAATATTCTTGGCTGAGAGAACACACGCACTAACCCACTTCTACCTGGCGTTCACCCTCCACGAGCCCTCGTCGTCGGTACATCGATTCCCCACGTTAGACGCACGCCAACGCTCGCAAGGTGTTTCGCATCACAACTGATAACTGATAGCATGCGTTTTATATCTTTCACGAGTCGATACTGCGACGAAAAATGGATGTCGGTGTCACGACGTGACATCGGTGGTGAGAACGACGCCAGACCAGTATGGTACTAACCACCCTCCCCCAAGGGACACTTGAGGGGCGCAGCAATCCCGTCGCAGTTTGCCCCGTTCGTTTCACTGCGCATTGGTCGCCGGTGGTGGACTCGTCAATGTGATTTCACCTTCCTTACTCTTCGCGCGCGTGTTGGTGCATATGCCAGAAAAGAAGAGATCATGTGGGGGTGTACAACCCCAATCTCAGGTGTAGCTTGATGCGAACGCGGTTGTATCCTCAAATCATAAATCGAATAGGCCTACAAAATTTTGATAGAAATTAAATGGGTTTTGACGACAAAAATATAATGTAATTAAATGCCGATCTCTAAAAACAAAGTTGGCGTGCTACTTAGAATGCATCTATATGTTTGTTTCAGCTCGTATCTACAAATACCGGTCTTGCGCAAAATGTATATGTACGATTTCTAGCACAACAAGAAAGAGCAACAGCGAGTGCCAAATTTCAAGATATAAGACCAGCAAGGAGGAAACGAAAGGTCAGATCACGATCATACATCCTGCGTCGTTACTGCGGACTTACTTTTTTTCTATAGCATCGGCAGCCAAATGTCTCGACGACGACACCAGGCGTCCATTCGTCTGTGCCGCTATGGAGAATTCCTGTTCTTCCTGTCTTATTCGTAAGACGCAACGTAGCGAACAGATTCACTCCAAAGATTCAGAAGTTTTGGGATTTGATCCAGGAAACTCGGAATCCAAGGACTTTTAGGATGCAAGGATCTGGAACTCTGTATAGAATGAGAACCCTAACTCAAAAATTCAACTTAAAAATTTTTTGACAATTTTATCGTTGGTTAGAGATAATTAATTGAAAGTTATCGTAGTATAAATGATACAAAAATAGATGCTAGCCAATATTTCTTTATATGCGTAAACTTCGTGAATTTGGAAGATCAATTAAAATTCCAAATGAAAAAATGAAAAAATTGAAAAGCAGATTGATGTAGACGAAAGAGAGAGATTGCTCGTGGCAAAAGCCACGTAATAAATGCAGGTAACCGACAATACGAGCACGCTCGTTCGTTTCACGTAAAAAGGGGTCAAGCGGATAGCATCGATTTTATTCAAATTCCCGGTTTTACTTAATAGGAGGTATTCATAGAGCCAAGGGAGAACATTTCGATGGTTCTATATAATCGCGTGTTAATTATGGCGAGCAATGAACCTAGGCGTTTCTTCGTCATCAAATAATTTCATAATTTTACGCGTATATAAACAGTCGTATCAATTGGTGTGAGAAACAATAAAATAATGAGATGCAAAACGGCAATCTCAATAATTCAAGGTCGAGAATATAATTTATTGATCTCGTGACTAAACATTATTACGAACTTCCAGTGTTGTCATTAATTTATGATGATCCATGATAGCATAATAACATGATACATTCCTTGTCACATGAATCAAGGTCTATCTCAAATTTATTGTTTTACTCCACGAGAAAAGAGTTCCGTAATTTTGCTTCAACCAGATTTATTATCATATAATTACCTAAAAGTAGATGCAACAATATTGCGCCATTTTGCACCCTAGTTTATAGTATGTTACGAATATTGACATTAATAATTCTGATTGACGATCAACTATATTATATGTCCGGCAAGATACTGAGAAGCCAATTTTTCCATCCTTGCACTTCTGAACGATTCAGATCATGGTCCATATTTGGCAGTGGTACAAATTTCACATTTACACCAAGTTCTTTCATATTCTTTGCAGTTTCTTCACCCCATTCAATAGGAACCAAAGTGTCCGCTGTACCATGGTATTGAAGAAGTGGTACTTTATTATTTTCTGGATTTATTTTCAAATGCTGCAATTATACATAGAAATAACTATATAAAATCAATTGTGGAAATAAAACATCATGTATTATATCTAAGCTATTAATCTTTACTAAAAGTAATAAGAAAAAAATTACCTTTTATAATTTGGACATAAAAAAAGTATCATGAAATATTGTATAAATATACCTCATATATTAAAGATCCCTTATTCAAGAAAGAAGACATAGCAAAGCAACCAGCTATGCTTGGCTTATATCTGTATGTTAAATGCAGCGCCAAAGCACCACCCATTGAGAAACCACCTAGAATTATTCTATTGTAAGGAATGCCATCTTCTACTTCCTTCTCAATCAATTTTGATACATCCTGACACATAGAATCAATTGACTTTACATGCTCTGGTACTTGATTAGATATTGCCATTCGGTCAAACCATACATTTTGCAACTGCAATACAATTTTAACATAATACATACTTAAATATTTGAGGCAATTTAATATAAATAGAAATATAATTTAAAAATTTTTGGAACTTAACATAGGAACCAATATTTTACTTCCAGTATCTACTTCCATAATCTATATCATTTGTTTTAATCAATCTTGAATACATCTCTTATAGTCAATTTATATCGATCATTTATATCAGAAACTATTCCTTTTAAGTATTCTACAATTAATCATAATTACATTACACTACCATCCCATCATTAGGTGTGTATGCTTGACTGGGTGCGCTAGGATAAACTAATCTTATGTGTGGAAATTGCAGTTCTTCTTTGGTATATATATTAATCCACTCTTTCATGTCTTCTGCTGTACCACCTGTGAATGATAAGTTATAACGAAATAAAACCATGACATCAATGTGACTCATTAAAACTTGCATTGCTGTATTCTGAATTTCGTCATATTTTTCTTTGCTTGTTAATATTGTTACAAAATATCACAAAAATGCTATTTATCTTACCGGAACCGTGAAAGAAAAATACAGTGGCGGTATGTTTTTTCGTGGCATGCACGATGTTTGCTTGCGAGATTCTTGCCATTAATGCCATTTTGCTTAAATAGCTAATTTATCAATTTCCGTCCGTTAAAATTATATAAAACAACTTGTGGTGAAACGTTTCGCAACTATGCAAGCGATTTTTTACGAAGAGATAAATGAAAACAAATAATCATAGACAAATAATATCCAAGAACGTAACAGATGGCTTGAAAATTCGCCGTACACTAACGCCCTCTTAGCGTAGTTCAGGCGATTTTTGGCGATCCTTTGTGTTGGTGGCAGTCTATTTTGAATTTATATGAATATACAAGATATATACTTTTTCATTTTAACATGAGTATATCATGAATAGTGCTATTATAATTATTATAATTTTATATTATACATTGTGTATTATAAATATAATTTATTTATTGTATTTAGAATTGTAAAAAAATAAATGCAGGAATAGGTATAACATATATAGGTATAATTGTAAAGGATAAATGTGAATAATTGTGTTTATTTCCAATTAAATGTTGAATATAATTTTTACATACAACTGTCCATTATATTATTTATTATTATATTTTGTCGTTTTTTATATACTTACTTTACCTATTACCTTACTTACTTATCTAGTAACATACCTAGTACTTTACTTACTTATCTAGCAACATATATAATTACATATAATTATATATATAACTATACAAAAACGACCAAGCAACGATGAAGACGACCAAAATGATCAAGATAACAATGAAGATGATTAAAACGACCAAGACAAGAAAATGAAGACGACCGAGACGACGAAGACGATGACGGAGACGATGAAGACGACGAAGACGACGACGGAGACAACGCAGACGACGAAGATAACGACGGAGACGACGACAAAGACAACGACGACGACGACGAAGACGACGATGAAGACGACGAAGACGATGACGACAACGACGACGACGAAGATTACGACGGAAACGACGAGGAAGACGATGAAGACGAAGATAACGAAGACAACGACGAAGACTACGAAGATGATAAAACGACACGAGTAGCGGCGAGATAAAGTACAAGTAGTAGCGCATTGTCCTTCCGCTCGCCGCGTGCCGGCAACAGTCGCTGTATCAAGTGAGCCGCGCTTTGTGCCGACCGGCTTTTTTAATATCATCTCGGCGCATTCATTACATTCCTATAATTAATAACTCGAGAGTTATTGCGAATATCGCAAAATGGTATGAGAGTTTTGTATTTATCTTAATTCGCTCTGTATTCATGAATTCCTCGGATCGAGCGAGGAATTCGTGAAACACTCTGTACATATGTCTTCGACTGCAATTTTAGTATTATTTCGACTTTGAATTATTAACTCAAAGAATGTCAACGTGTGTATATATTTAAAATAAAACTTATTCCAAATTTGCTCACGTCTCGCAATCCTAGGAGCATACACACACACATACATACACATTTGACCTGTTTTCCGTATTCGTTCGGAATATGGCTTTAGGTAGAAAAGTGTACCCATACGCCATTCTCCTGTTTTCCATATTGATAGCAGAGAGAGGAATCTGAGAGCGGCCAACACGGCGTTTTCGGCGACACCGACTTTCCGCACTGGGAAAGGACGCCATCTGCATCCATTTTGAGAGGCGAACTGCGATACTACATCCACTTTCAGATCTCGACGGTAAAAGCTGCCATACATGCGGTGAGCTCCGGCAACGGCTGCGTGACCAATCAAAGGCGCAAGGGTTGGGCAAGCTCCGGCATGCGTCTGTCTCCTGATTGGTCACCGCAGCCGTTTGCCGGAGCTCACCGCATGCATGGAGTCTTAGCTTTAAGCTGCATGTGGAATCAGTCCGATCTTTAAAGCCAGGTTTGGCAAGCTCCGGCATGCGTCTGACTCCTGATTGGTCACCGGCAGCCGGTTGCCGGAGCTCACCGCATGCATGGAGTCTTAGCTTTAGTCAGGTTTATTTATGCCATCTGAAGATGAACTTAAAGAAGTCTTAAGCGTGGTCTACAATGGCAGTAGCAGTAAGAAGTAAGCGTAAGCGGTAAGAAATAAACCAATCACAGTCGTTTATGACAAAAATAGTCAACTGTGGTTGGTCCATTTCTTACTGTTCACGCTTTCTTCTTACTGCTTACGGCCATTGTAGACCACACTTTAAATATATATATATAAAGACCTGACTATGAATACGGGTGTATTAGTCTTTATAGTATCTCGTCGATGGCGTAGCTAAAGTAGTCGGTATTATTATCGCTCTTTAATTATTTCCGGGCCCTTTGGCTGATACAAAAATTTACCCAAGGCTGTCAGTCTTTATATTACCTCGTCGGTGGCGAGAGCATCGAAGATATGTTTCGTAAATTTGAAACAGTAAAATCGCCAATATTCCGTTGTGCTATCTCAACATTTGCTACTTGACATGCGCAACTTTTGAAAAATAAAAGGAGCATAGCGATTGGTCGATTCGCAATGCCTCGCTTCGCGTCGCTTATGTGCAACAGTATTTCGAGAAGTACAGTCACCGCCATGTTCAGTTGAAGAACGGTCCGCAATAAATAGTTTGTACTCGACAAGCCGTTCGATATTTCTTGCGATTTCGGTTCGCCGAAGTTAAGTTTCGCATGTGAATTATAGCCGGGAGTGCTGAGAGTATGTTTCGCGTGTTGGATCCGGTAAAATATCGTCAATCAGCCGCTGCAAGTTATCTCGCGGTTGGAAATTCCGAGTAAAGTATCGCGCGTTCACTGAGTTATGGCTGCTCAAAGTTCAAAACACTATAATGAGACTTTTTGACTCGCCGAAGGAATCCTGTGCGCGAATTATCGTCGCGAGTGCCGAAAATAAGAGTCGTGTATTCGTTGCGACGAAATATTGTGGAAAATTTGCCGAGAAGAAATATTATCTCGCAATTGCAGTGATGCAGAACGGATTAGTTACCAGAGGGATTATGGTGCGGGAATTCGGATTCGAAAAGAAGAATTCGTCGAATGTATAACATGTGCGTGATTGTCGCCGGAAGTGTCGAAAATAAATCTCGCGCGTTTTCCGTAGTAAAATGTCAGTCGTAAATGAATATCTTGGTTCATTGAGAATATCGGATCGATACATTATCGCCTGTGTTCATTCCAACATAGCGGAGTTCTAGTCGACGTCCTTTACGTTTCCGATTCGCCGAAAAAAAGTGCTGTGCAAAGGAAATATCCTGCGGAATAATCCGTCAAGAGTGAAGTGATTCCGCGTTGTATACATTCAAGTCATCGTGTCTACACTTTTGACCTGTGGAGGAGTGGAAATCGGTGAGTTTACGCAGCAGAGACTGCAAGTATATTTATCCCATACAACCTTATCTCGTTTCCCTGTATAGAACAAAGTAGTATATATTTTTATCGTCAAGGGATTATAAAGCGATTACTGTTTTGCTCGGAAAAAAATGATAGGCCAGAAAACGATATCGAGAAATACATTGAAGAAAGAGAAACTCGTCGTTCTCATTCTTGCGGAATTATTCGTCAAAGAGGACGGTTTCACAGCGCGACACGTGTGCCTGAACATTTCCTTATCTTTGCCGTTCGTTTTAACGTGATTATAATCAACGTAATCCGACAGCAGATCCGTGTCTTCAGAGCTCATGTCGGTAAATTCACTGTCTCCCGCCGATTTCCTGTGAAGAAAGCTATAGATATAACCACGTAAAAGTTGCAATTTAAAGATCGAGCGTTCTTTCTGGATATTTTACTCGAACAATCTTCTAGTGCTTTCGATTTCCGAAGAACTGTCGTAATCCGTTTCAGTGTATCGACTCTTCGGAACAGTGGACGTGTATTTAAGATTGTTCCGCAAATGACAATTGCATTTTAACGATAAGCTTTTTATGCTCGCGGATGCAGCAGAACGCGGAACATCGTCAGCGCTTACGACAATCGGCGATTCGTTCGTCGATGTCGACAAATTTTGCTCGGGTTCTTCGAAGTCAATGTCAGCTTTCGAACTTTTCTCGAGAGGTTCGAGAAGTTTCCTGCATAAAATATATCTTTATGTAACACTTGTGAGGTTTTACTGCCGTAACTACGCAATACAACTTGGTTCTCAAACAGTTTGATTCTTACGTTGGGTTTGCACGAGCGACTTGCGCGATGTTCACGGTTCTTGATTTTTGATCATTCGGTTCCAAAGCTCCCTTTCTCGAAACGTTGTTCGATTCCCTAGAGTTAGGTATTGGAGAATGAATGATTTACTACACTATGTGTTATATTATTATATGAGATATGATTTATTGCATTGTTAAAATACGAGCATGCGTGTGTCAAAATGAGTTATTTGGCACACGATTATTTATTGTGACGACAGAATAAAAGCACTAGTGAATGACTATCGGGATTTATTGAATAATTATTTACGGTTACAATTATAGAG
Source organism: Harpegnathos saltator (assembly GCF_003227715.2). Classification (NCBI taxonomy): domain Eukaryota; kingdom Metazoa; phylum Arthropoda; class Insecta; order Hymenoptera; family Formicidae; genus Harpegnathos; species Harpegnathos saltator. The sequence goes on from NW_020230713.1 coordinate 775,928, forward strand.
ATGAATTGGAAAATAATAACATATAAATTATTCGATATTCGAACAATTCTAGTTACATCATTTTAAATAAGAGTATACAGAAATAAATATAAATAATTAACTGGTATAGGTATTTTGCTAATTACAATTTTATCTTACTTGTATACATGTATTTGATGCATCAATTTTTCCTCCTCATTACGTGCGGGCGATTTTAAACCCGCGGTTTCTTTTGATTTATTTCTCACTGGCAATTTTGTACTCTGTACGCACGCAATTGAAGTTAACAGGATACATATTAACTAATATTACTGATATGGATATTCTTATAAGTATATACTTATAAATATATAATTATAAGTGTAATTATACCGGTTGAACGTGGGACTCTTCGTCTGTGGGTAAGAAGAAATTAGGCTTCATTCGCGGAATTTTGCTGGCTTTATTTCGTGAAATGCACAATCTTGCATTTTCAATAGTTCCGTCGTTTTCGAAATTTTCATCCTTGCGTAAATTTACCGTTTCTTCGAATGTAGCTTTGCTCTCAAATCTGTTTTCATTCACTGCAGTTTCTGCTTGTTTCCGAGTGTCTCTCGTCGTCAGTCCCTTCTAAATATTACATAGTTCGCAGTTTTTTATAGTTTTTTTTTTACAGAGATTAATAAACATAGTTGAAAATTTGTAGGACAAACTTGATGAATGTCAAGTGGTGTTTCTTGATTTATAGTAACGACATCTCGACAGATATCTGCACAAAATGCCGACTCTTTAATTTTCAAGACGTCACAAACTTGCGCACGAGCCTTCGTAATTTTCTTTGGCCGCATCTTCGATCTGACTCCGATTCCTCTCTTCTTAATCGTTACACTCATCTTTCCGCAAGAAGTAGAAAAAAAGTTTGCCTTCTCTTTCGGTGTTGGCGATACGTTGCAACGGTCTAGACATGGTTCTCCCGTATTATTATCAATCTCAGAACACGTGGGAATATCTGGTTGACTAATAGCCGCCTCGTAATTATAAGACACGACCGCAGGTTTTGCCTTCGTTTCAGGTTTGCTTTTTCCGACGACCGTTGAACCGACTGGTTCTCCTCTGATTATATTTTCGCGTGCGCTGCGTTGAGATAATGAGTTCATCGTGTCTCCAACATGACTGATGTTACAGCTAGAATTATTTATTGCTGTCACTAACTCTTTTTTCTATATATATTTCAACTTCGTCCTGATAAAAGTTCGGTTACAATGAGAGGAATGATAAATAAGTATTTAACAATATTAAAATGTGTGTTTCTTCCGGATGGATACCGTGTCGTAATTCAGTTTTGTGCCGACGTTTGTGACGCAAATGCGCATTGCAGCTTGCATCATCAGGGCTAGGAACTCCGATACTGTATCGGTATCAATATCGGAGCTCCTAGCCCTGATGACGCAAGTTGCAATGTTTGCGAAACGTCGGCACAAAGCTGAATCACGACGCGGTATCTATCCCGAAGAAACACACCCTGATTGTATCGATGGACGCGAAAGTCTAAAAACTAATATTAAAATGTACCAAATGCCTATTTCGTACTGGAAACGCTATAAATGTAACGACACCTAAAAACTATTACTAATTAAAACGTCGTATAAATTCATAGATAAAGAGAAGGTAGAGTTCTATTTTTTTACTCACGTGGAAATTGCGGACTTGCATACATCAAGCTGAGCTTGATCTTTAAGCGACCTACGTATTTTAAGTTTAGATAGGAGCCTCAATAGCGTCTCGGATCGCTTGCGAGCGATCTTGCGGCTGTGATCGCGACGCGCGTTGATATTTAGACGCTCTGTCTCTTCATCCTGCCTTCTCACGTTTGCCTTTCGCGTCAACAGAAGCGGCGATACCAAGTGACTCAACTTATTCCGAAATTGCGGTCGAATGCGAAGCTGTGATTTTCGTAAATTCGCCAGTATCCCGCGTGAATACGTTCACATCTTTCATCGGATACTTCTACAGATACGTTCGTCCGACCGTCTAACCACTCGTTTTGTCGGCGCGATGTCATGCAATCGCAATAAAATTAGCGATCGCGCGTTTCAATATCAACTCGACCATTGAGCCTCTTCACTTCGTACACTTTGTTCAATTTAATCGAGTTTTTCGTGGCCATCTCAATGTGTGAATTTTTCACGATGACGAAGTACGCAAGTTTTACGTAAAAATTATTAATTAATGAACGAAAAAGACTGATATAAATCTTTTTGGAAACAAGATTCGATCAATTGCCTCCCGAGAATTTATGTAATTTTATATAGCGTTACTTCATGCATATTTACCATAAGAAAATTTGTCAAGAAAATAAAAATCTGCTATAAAATAGGAGCAACGCAAGATCGGTATTCATAGTCAATCATCATTTAGTAAATAATCAGCAGCTTCATAAAGGTGTGATTATTCGTCAATTTGCATTTGTTTCTCATACGTGCTAAATATTCATCCTATATAACAGCCTATGAATACAAATCTGTGATTCATTACTCTTACACCTTGCAAATAATTTATAACAATGAAAACTAGCTTAAGAGGCTTGATCCGAAGACAGATGTCGATTGAAAATATTAAGCTCGTTTCTCCGTTGCGACGTTACAATCGTTATCTGAGAACGGGTCTATGTAGAAGTATACGAAAAACGAATCGTGCGATTTTTTCGTAAGCCAAAAACATCAGGGCTGCTGTGAGAACAGTCTGCAGCAGCTTCGCCTCCATTCCCTTGTACAAACCACGTAGCCCTTGCTTCCTGTAAATATCACAAATATATCGTTTTCGCAAATACGCTAATCTAAATAATATATACTTACTTCAAAATGTAAATTAATATCTGTAGCGTGCCTGCGTTCCGAGGTAGATTAGGATATTTGTGCCCGTGCTGGAAAATTGCAATATTCAGGAATTAGTCGAGCAATAAAATGTGCGTATTTGAATTTCACTTCAAGATATGTGGAAAGTGTATTCTGTCGCTGCTCACTCTAAGGTTTGTTTGCACGAGCTGCAGGGGATACGTGAGCGAGGTAGCGATCGTTTTCGCAATTGCGCCGATGGCGAAGAAAATCCACGCCGGTGGCTGAGCACCGCCCAGAGACATATTGACTCTTCTCTTGATGCTCTCGTATGTCATAAATTGAATTGCAGGATTCACGACTAGCATCAGACTCGGCAATGTGCCTGCCCAAAGATGTTGCAATCCTTCGTATTTCCATATGTGTTTGATACCGTCTGTCAACAGGATGATGTAAGGAAACTATTGTTTAATATACATGAAGATAGAGTTAGTTTCGCATGTTTAAGTAATGTAACAGCGTATAATTTCGCTCGAAGGAAATCTTTGCAAACATTCTATAGAATATTCGGTTCTTTTTGAAGCCAGATTTGTTAATTGCAAAACATTATACATCGAAGTAAACAAGAAATTATTGGGTCATCATTGGGTGATGCAAACAAAAAATTATTTAATTCTGAAACTTATTGGTCTTTGTAAACTACTACGTTATTTACTTCGAGACTTCCATTATATTTAGACTTTCATATTGATTTCTTATAGCGTATAGTTATCTTATAAGTTAATAAATTCATAATGTGTGTATTATCACTAGGTGTACCGTTTGCATATTATGAATTTATTAACTTATGTATGTGTAAGATGAGAGAATGTAAAGTTTTTAATAATGGTGATGACTAATCGTAAAAAAGAACACAAACATAGCTTAAGTTAAAAACAAGACTAATTACAGTTCAATTATATGTGAGGCTCCTGCTTGAGCATTCGCAATTTATGCTATTTATGCGCAAAATATCGCGGTTTTGCTGTTTTAAATAACAGAGTATTCTGATTTTAAGTTTTAAGCATAATGATGCTTAACATTATTGTAAATGCATATTATTTTTGATAATACGTATACATATATAATGAGATTTACAATGCACGAACACAACATCGAGGTCAAGAATATTCTCCTCATTTGGTGTATTCTGATGCATATATATTGGTTCAAAAGATAAACCAAGTTTTATTGTAAAAACGAAATAACTCTGTTGAAATGCTCGTTCAAGTCTATTTTTATGGAAATTGACTCACCATACAAAGTATCGTATTCATTGTTATTTCTTTCCGGAGCTGTCGCGACACCTCTCATTTTTAGCCTCGTGTTTACTACCCACAAAGGTGTCGTCGTCAGAACATTAATAACACCTGAAAGAAATATGACACCTTAAAAACGGAAGCTGAGGCTGCTTGCTTTTAATTATTACGCAATGATACACACTCAGGGCAATATATAGCATAAAATGAAAAAAAGAACCGATGTCTCGTATCTCGTTCTCTCTTTAGCGTAATGTTTTTAAGATATTTGGCATGTGTACCTCTTTATCTTTATGGCAAAATGTAAAAAGAAATTCAAATTTCGAAGTATATGACGGACAAGCGATAATACCCGCTATAGATGCGAGAAGAAGGTCGCTTCCTGCTGTTTGGTTTCTCCTGCTTCTCAGCTCTTTTAAACCGTGGAATGTGTAGAAGTAAACAAAATTACTGGCACACAGGCTCTGCAGAACAGGAACGATGCCTCTGTATAGCGTGCACCTTGAAGAAGTCAAAGGCGATAAAAAACATAAGACTATTAGATCGTGTGTATTGAACAACTAATAATAATTGTAAAATGTCGATTTAGTTATTAACGTGACAAAAATGCCAATCGAATCGTTCATTGAGATTCCTCGAGGAAAGTTCGTTGAATCGTCATCGTGGTCGTCACAAAAGACATGCGCATTTATAAATTGAGAGGTTAAATTTGTGTTAATTATAGTCGGATACATACGGCCCTTCCTTAGCAACGAGTTCTTGTAAGACCGCCAACGTGTTCCTCGACTGCCGACCCTCCTCCACTGCAAACAACACAATAGATTTGTCAGGACCGAACGAATGAGGAGCGAGAAAGTGACGCACAAACAGCAGTTTCTTTATTTTACGATAACGATCTTCCACGCGTTTTGTTACAAGACGTTTGTTCCGAGATAAAAATATCTTCGTACATTGACGCAAGTGAAGAGGCAATTGCTAAACTGCATCTATTTACATGCAATAATACGAAACTCGCACTTTTTGCACGGGAATGATATACGAGTATGTGTGAAGAGATACGAACAGGCTATTAATATTAAATACAAAAGCATGCTAATAAATGGCATGAATACACTGACAAATGAAAAAATATTGATGACCATGTATTCGCGAATACATGGACAATAAAACGACAAGATATCGCTTCGAGCGAACAACCTCGTGCTTAATAAGACTGAAAGACGCTCGCTCGCCTGACGATATTTCACAATGTACCGCGGAGGAAACAAGCGCATAATTGATCCGTCATATAGCTAGATAGATACAGATTTAGCTTACATTGTAAGCGGCTTCGCACGGTATCCAAGGGGTAGAAAGCTGCCATCGCGACTACGCTACCCTGAAAGCAAAATGTCAAGAGTTACATCCTGCGGTCAGATAGGCGCGCGCGCGCGCAAGTTTGTGGAATTTCCGACATGCGAGAAGTTTACTCACCGCCGCGCCGGATATCGCGTGCACCAGCGTGTCGTACGAGAAGATGTTTCTGTTGCTCGGCCCGCCACCACCCATTTTCGCGGCTCACGCGTCAGACACGCGTGTGTCCTCGATCCGATGGCTCGTGAATTGCAACGTGAACTTGGGGAATTCGGAGCTACCCCGAGGGGCTATTACTGCGTGGCTAATGAAATTCGAGTAGCAGCGTGTCGAATTACCGAGCTGTGAAACGCGCCGATCGATCGGCGACTAGCAAGTCATTCTTCCGCAAAGCGGTCTGTGGTTACCCTGTAACAGATTACGGTTTTACGATTAGGGTTTTAGGTTTTATCTTTCGCCCATCCGCAGTGCAAACAAGTTAGCCGAACGTAAAATTACGGGTATATCTTTCCTGTACTCTGATTCTGACCGAGAAAAAATGTATCTAATCTCTTTACACGGAATATATTCCACTATCTCTGATCCAAAGTCAGATGAGCAGAGTGAAGCTCGAATTCAAATAGTCGTAAGTAAAATAAAATCCTTCGGAAATGATGAACACGATTTTATGAAAGAGACCCGCCTCTATTTCGCGTGTTATACTGATTCGTGCACCGTTTCCACGTCATGTGAACCAACGAACATTTTTCTAACACGCAGTAATCATCAATTTCTATCAATTCACTAATTTGAACTCATCAACTCGCTGTATACAACAGATTTATGCAAGATAATTCTCACTGTAGATCGGATAATTCGTACAACTTCACAACTGAACTTACTCGTACTGCCGCGCGTTGAGACTCCAATCCGAAATCGGCGAGTCATTGGATCACGCGATAACAGAACGTTCAACACTCGAACATTTTTGTTGGCTCTGAAGTCGTATAATGTTGACTTAACGACAGAACGCGCAGCACCGTCGCGCGAGCGAAAATGTGTCACAGTGAGACGTTACTTATATAAGTGGCGAACCTCTCGACGCTCTCGTGTTTAGTGTAGACTTCAGCGATGGTCTATTCGAGTACAACGGTCAGCTGTTACGTCATCGTAGATGTTTGGCCTTGTGTGTTATCGTTAGTCGTGAGAACCTTGGCGCAAATTATGTTATCGTTGAGCAATTCGACTCGGCTTTACGCGTGGCTCTCGATCGGTCTTTCACGGCTCGCTCTCGTAAATATCCGTGCAGACTGCAGTCGCTAATATACCGCGACATGACGAGAGGATGCGGCGCACGCAACGGCCGGCACGCTTGCGCTCTCGGCCTGTATGCTTCAGCAGCGTCGAGGTCGATGTGGTGCACGAGGTTCATGCGCGGTGACGTGAGAGTAGAGGCCGATCGCGCGGTCGTTAGTAATTCATCCCCACGGTAATCTGTGTATCGGAGAAACTTGGAAAGTGCGGAAAACGGGTGAAACGGGATTTCGAAATGCGGCGGAAATTGCGACGTGTGCGAAGTTGGCCCCGCACTTTTCGAATTTTATATTTTTCCGAATTGTGCTGCATTTTGTGCTACGTTTGTGCCGTAATCCGCAACTCTGTAATTCAAAGTATACTCAAGAAAATTAAGAAAAACTAAATTTTTGGTAGCCCCGCACTTTTCGAATTTTGAATTTTTCTTTATTGTGCCGTATTGTGCTATATGTTTGTGTTGATTTGTGCCGCAAACGTGAGACCGATAACTTCAATAACATTTAAGAAAAAGAAATAAAAACGAAAATTTGCCAGCCCTCCACTTTTGTCCGAATGAACCCAATTTTTGTTTGTGAATTCCTACCAATTTGTGCCGCGTTGTGCCGTTTGAAGAAACTGGATATCTCTTTTCGTTCAGTAGAAAAGAAATGTTAAAGTTAAAATACAAATTAATAAATAACTTTTTTTACAATGCATTTATCGCAAGTCTGCAAGTTGTGCTGAATTGTGCTAATTGAGTACAATAAGAAACCACTTAGATATGTATCCAAAACTACTCGGTTGCAAAAAAAATTTGCAAAAATTGATGATTGATGATTCAAAAAAAAATTTTTCACATTTTCGAAATATCGAAAGTTGTGTCGGATTGTGTTAGTCAAACCTAACACAACTTTGTCTAATTGCAAAATGTCCTCAGATAGCTAGTTTTCGCAGTACAAGCATTCAAAGAAAATAATTTTTAGGAATAATTTTAGGAATAATTTTCAGATCACTGTAGCTCTTGAACCATGGTAAATATTCGAATTCTACGAGTTGTACTAAATTGTGCTAGTCGAGTACAACAAGAAACGACTAAGACATGTTCCGAAAATTGCACAGCTTGTAAAAAAATTAGCAAAAAGTGGTGGGCAAAAATTTTTTTTACATTTTCGAAATTTTGAAAGTTGTGCCGGATTGTGCTAGTTAAACCTAAAAATTGCGGGGCTGGCAAACTTTCGTTTTTATTTTTTTTTCAAATGTTATTAAAGTTATCGGTCTTATGTTTGCGGCACAAATCAGCACAAACATAACACAATACAGCACAATAAGAAAAAACTCAAAATTCGAAAAGTGCAGGGCTACCAAAAATTTAGTTTCTTCTTTATTTTCTTGAGTACGCTTTGAGTTACAGAGTTGCGGATTGCGCAATACAGCACAAACGTAGCACAATGCAGCACAATTCAGAAAAATATAAAATTCGAAAAGTGCGGGGCCAACTTCATGCACATAAAATTGCGTGGGACTGCTCGACGCTCTTTCGACCGCGCCTGTCGGTTTTGATTTTGTGCTCTTCGAATTTGCATTTCCTTGACATACCGAGGAAGCGTGTTTCTTATTAACTTGTTCATAAGAATAAACAGCTTATAAGAAGGAAATTTTAATAATCATGAAGTCAGGTTTTTTCCGCGTAAACAGTCCACGTGTGAGAACGTGAAGTCAGATGTTGGAGTTAACATCTCGTTTCCGATATTCGCGATGCAAACGCGCAAATTGTATGACGTAGGAGAGAGAGAGAGAGAGAGAGAGAGAGAAGGGGGGGGAGAGATTTTCGGATGTACCGCATGACGTCTGGAATTCTCCAAGTTCTCGTCACAGTTTAATTAAACATTCCGACATCTGCACGGAACATTGTAATCACCCCTGTTTCCCAAATCGAAAATCGCTGTCAACGTATATGACGATGCCTTTTTCATAAATCTCGCGAGTCGTAAGTCCACGATACAAAGATAAATTTAGGACGAGGTCGATTGAATAATTTTCTTAAGTTTGCTTAAGAGAGATCTTGTAATGAATTCATGAAGCGTGTGTCTGTAAAGTGGACACGTCAATCTATTAATATAAAATAAAATATGTAGACTATTTGTTTTTGTCTATTAACAGGATAATGTGCTAATTTTATAGATACACGAAGCGTAGAAAACTTATAACTAAAATGAAGAAGGTAAACGGTCAATTCTGATATATACAAGATAATTGCATTATGTTCGACAAATTTTCCGCCATCTAAAAAGACTAACTTCACGAACAGTCGTAAAAATTTCAACTTGAATGGCATAATGTGTGGCATAAAAGATATCGCCAAATACTTGGAGTTCTCACAATGTCATTATCTTGGAAGAAAACACAATATGCAAAGTGAATTAGAACTCGACGTGCGCTCGAATCTTTTAAAGTTAAATAATTATGAAATTATGTACGGAGCAAAGTTAACCGTATTATTAAATATTTCATCGAGCTAAGAGAAACCTTCGCATACTTTAACGTCATATTTTTAATACGATTATCTTGAACGTACTATTTCTGCCCGTTGTTGCTTTCAATCTAACGAAAACTCAATCGAGCCCTTTTTCAGCTCCAGCTTGATTGAACCGCTTTTGCATCGCCTTCCGGGCGACAAAGGAATTTTTTAGCGCTTTTTATCTCCGTCAACGAAATAACGCATGATTTCTTTTTATAATGGAAACCACGTGAGAATGTATTAAACACACGAAACATCATTGTTAATCGTTTGCACAGTACATTTCAAACCGCTAAAGATCGATCATATCAACTGAATTTTACAAAAGCTTTTCCACCAGCGAAATTTTATCTTGTTGTACATTGTGTTTTATTTATTCATTTATTTATTTCGTCAATAGTAACAGCCGTTGCCTGACTGAAGCCTCGGTTCGCGCTTTTTTTTCGCCAAAAATTTGAAAAACTAGTACGCAATGGCTCGAACAGAGATTCCGATATCGTGTTCGTCTCGTTACGGTGAGCATTAAATTCCAGATCCTGTCATAGCGAGGAGATTAATACATAAGAAAATTCGACTAACGAATTATCGATCAAACCAATAATATAGAGTAATCCACCGGAGGCGATAATTGACAAATCGTAGCCGGCAGGCAACGGCTACGATGGAAATCTGGTTTAAGTCAATTTTACTCGGGTCGTATCTGTGTAGCGCGAACGCGATTTCTCGCTCCGTAGATTAAAGTGTCATCGTGGGTTTGATACGAGCGGGATCGCTCGTTATTTCGCGGATATTTCGGTATCCGCTTTCGGTTTCGCTGGCAGGAGGAGGAGGTGGACATTAACAAGTACATGAGAGTGGCTGAAAGAATCGTACGAGGGCATGGAGAAAATGTCATTTATTCGATACAAAATGCGAGCACAATCGCGCATGTTCGCGACACTGATCACCTTTATTTGTTTATCTTTTTGTCTTCTTATTTTCTTTACCGCTTACAGCGACGTAGCTCCGTTCCGATGAAGTTTTGCTTTGCGCTGTTCGGTCGTAATCGGCTGATGGGCCGCTTAATTGGTCGAATCGTCGATTGTACCTTAGAGAGTAACTGTATAGCCGAGAGATTACGGGAGGAGAAAGAATGCTTCGTCCACGTGTGTCGCGGACAGTCGTGAGGCTCTATGTTGTGTGCGTGTATATGTGTGGTACCTCATCGGTCATGGAGTATCTGCGCGACAACTGATACACTGGAGCAGAGAGTATATCTTTCTTCAAATAGACAGGGAGGAGAAGAAGAAAAATCCGCACAGAATCTGGTAAATTTCACGAATTGTCGAAATCGAAAACTTTTATAAGTACATATTGTAACATATACGTCGAATACGTCGGTTTTCATGTATCGAATTATTGTCCCTCTTACTTTTCGATTTACAAGAGGCAGGCGGAAAACCATTTAAACTTAGTCACGAATGAATTATTCTCCTCGCTACGGAAATCGAATATAATTTTTCAAGACTTAATGTTTCACGTCTCATGTGATTCTCCGTCTTGCTTGCGATTCCATTGAATCAGGTATGGAAGGTTCGATCGCATGTACGTCTGTTGGATGCACGACCGATGGGGGGATAATTCACGCGAGTTTGTCCGATACGTTTTAACAAGTTCGAGACGCATAGAAAAGGAGGTCGAGATACAGAAGTATCGATTGACTTTACGCGAAGCACGACGCTTCTCGCACACGACGCGGTCGCTTTTCGTCATCGCGACAAAAGTGGTCTCGCAGATCGCGCGCGCCGTGCGAATGGACAGAACCGACGAATGGACGAACGATGACGAGTGTCGGCCTCGACAAAGAATCGGTAACGTCCTCGACCGAGAATCCATTCGTGTGTATTCTTTAACTAAGCATGAACGTGCGCGCGCGCGCGCGCGCAAGCAGAATTCAGCGGAAGAATCGGCGGAATAACAGGGCTTCGAATATTCCACGGTTCCTTGGATCGAGTGCTATTAGCGGAATTACAGTGGCGTTCTGTAGGTCTCTTGTCGGTGGGTATAACGTCGCTTCTTCTTCGCGTGCCGGAACTCGCGCGAGGCTACGATGGGCGCAGTTAACTAATTCGGTAAAAGCTTTTTCATCGCGTTCTCTCTCGTACGCGAGACATGACGCGCTGACATTTCTCGATCCCTCTCGCGCCGTCGATGCGTTCGCAATTCTTCTCGTGGAGATTTTGTTGAGAGAGAGAGAGAGAGAGAGAGAGAGAGAGAGAGAGAGAGAGGGAGGGAAAGAGAGTAATTCTGATACAAATTTAACTTAACTCAAGAGGAGTGGCTGCTCTCTCTCTCTCTCTCTCTCTCTCTCTCTCTCTCTCTCTTCCCCTCTCTCTCTTCCTCCCTCCCTCTCTCTCTCTCTCTCTCTCTCTCTCTCTCTTTCTGTCTCCTTCATGCGCGATTTGATCATCCTGATATTGCCGGAGGATCCTGCGATCAAATGTCAAACGATCTCACTCGCGTTCGCGTATTGATTTCCCGTTAAGTGTTTGATCGACGACGATTAATTAACGTAACGGCTTACCTTTATTTCTCTCCCTCTCCTCTCTTCCTCTCTCTCTCTTTTTTTCTCTCTCTCTCTCTCTCTCCCTCTCTCGCCCTCGGTTTCATCTTAAGTTAATTATACGTGTTACCTTCGGGACATTACGCTAAAGCTATATTCCGTTAATTAATTAAGGCGAGTAGCGTGGTCGGTTTAAATATGATTTTCTCTCGGCGATCTTCGTTCGCGAGCATTCTCGCCCCGCCATTGTCTCTGCGCGGTGAATTCTGACGATCGCACAATCTCCCGAGTGCTCTCCGTAGTCGCGTGCAATTTACAATGTATTTACAATCTCTCCGAACCGTCGAATAGGTCTGATTCTTCTCGCCACGCGAGAGAGATACTCGAAGGAAATCTCAATTATAAATGGATGAATATGACAATAATTAACGACAGCGTGTGCGAACGCCGAAGCAAATAACGAAATCAATATTTCGGCGCGAACAGCGTAGGCTGTGCGGCGACAGCGTCAACGTGACAACAAACAGGGAGACGGGTGGCAGCTCGTTTCCGAAGATCGCTCTTGCGTAACGCGTGTGTAACTTCGTATCCGCCTGAAATTTGTCCGCGGGAATTGTCCGAAGAGATTATATATCACTGTATCGAGCAGGCCTTCCTGGACTCCGATGTTCGCAGCGTGATCCTGGATCCTGGCGCGTTGTTCTCGTTCCCGGCCGCGAGCGAGCAGGTCTTCGTCCTCATGATCATCAGGTCCGTCCTGATGCTGGGACGCCGTACGTTCGGCGCGACGACGCCGCAAGCATCGCTCAGCCGGCGCTTTATACTGAGAGTGGCTTTGTGTCGCGGCTGGAAAAACAAAAGCGGTCGCTTTTCAGCCTCCTTCACGGCGCGCGGCTTTCACGGCTCGATATCGCGCGATGGGTAATCCTCGTTCGTCCGTTCGTTCGTTCGTTGGTTCGATCGATCGCGTGCACGACTCGACTCCGCCAAGACAATGTTCCGTATCCTTAGCGCGCTTCGTTAGTTTTAATCGGATTTTCGGCACGAAGGATTTTCAGTCAACCCCCCGGAAGCGGTTAATCAATTTCGGAGGAACATCAGCATAGGAGCGCGAACATCCCGTTTTTTTTTTTTTTTCTTTTTTTCCGAGCGCGGAGAGTACAGGGAGAAAGAGCGTCGTCCCTCTTTCTCTCGCTTCCATCACGTACCTGCGACGGTGGTAACATAGTGGGCGAGCCGAAGGTGAGCGGTACTTTTCTGTGGTGATTAGGCGCCATCTCCAGCGGTAAACCCGCCACCACAAATAGCTGGTAGAAAAGCTCGTCCACGTGGTAGTTCCGCTTCGCGGATACTTCCACGAAGATGCAGCACTCGTCTTGGCTCACGCAGTATTGCTCGGCTTCCTCCACGGTGACCGTCCTGCAACGACGACGACGCACAAACTCATTATTAAAACAATTACGCGGCTCCAGGACGCAATGACGGGCGACGAGAGATGGAGTTATTCGCATATGAATGGTAGACGAGTCTTGTCGAGACTCGTAGGAACGTACTTGACGTCTTTATCACATTTATTCCCCACGATGACCATAGGGACCTTCAGGCTGTAGTGGCTCCTGCTCCTGCTCTTCGTGGCACTTTGGGTCGCGCTCACTTTGGTCTCGAGGATCGCCTCTCTCAGCCTGATGGCTTCCTCGAAGGATTCCCGACAGTCCATACTGAACACCACGACGAAGAGGTCCCCTGCGAAATCGGTTACCGGTGTTGGATCGCGCTTGATCGATCGCGTTGGCCGAACGGCCAGCGTTTAATCACGCGGCGAAATTTCACGCTCGGCACGCGGATTGCCGTAATTGCATTATCGATAACGTGAATCAATGTAAGTTAATGCCGGGCAATTTACATCAGTTAATTCATATCGATTCGCGACACGAATGACGCGGTACCACGTGTGTCTGTGCGTACACGCGTCTTTTTTCGTTGTATCTACATTGCGTGTACCTGCGGGGGAACTTCCTGTAGATTGGAGACTTGTTCTCTCTTTTTCCCTGAATTTCTCCGGATGAAATTTCATTCGAAAAGCGAAATTTTCACTCGTGTGGAACAAATTCTGGATCGTCGAGATGTTTTTACCTGGATTTGTTCGCGGAGAGCGAATCTGAGCGTGTTTTCCACCGTCGTTGCGACAAATTCACTTCAATCGACTGAAACATTCATTCGCACAGAGTGTTAAGAATTCATTCTAAGTTTCAGTTAAATATTCACTCATCTTTGAGTACTCGTCGGTACTTCTACTGTGGCTTCGTATGCATTTTCACTCGTTTTCAGCGTGAAATTTCACTGCGAGAAATTTCAGGGATATGCAATGTCCCTTTTATTCTTTTTCTTCTTTGCTGATCATCGCATCAGCGTTCTCTGATCTCTCTGTCTTGCGAACTCAACTCTCTCTCTCTCTCTCTCTCTCTCTCTCTCTCTCTCTCTCTCTCTCTCGAGCGGGCGTTCATTATGCGACAAGGGTTGTTATTCATTATTTTGAACCAGTCAGGAAGTCGCGTTGCTGTTACTCTGCACGTTACATACGGACTAATTACGGTCACGCGAGTCATATGCGCGACACGCGTGTTATATAGATTATGAATATTTATGTATCCCGATGGATTTATTTACACGGCGACAAAGGAAGCGCGGCGGTGCATGCAATGTGTATTTATAAATCCACTTTCCAACGACGACGACGACGACGACGACAACGACATAACGATTCCGGGAGACGGTGTTCTTCGCGTTCGCGAGCGCGTCGCGTCGCGTCGCCGTCGCCCGCTCGCGTGTGCCGTACCGTTCGACAAAAACGCGTCGCGGACAAAAGGGCCAGCAGGATCAACCGGCTGTTCTCGGGGCGAACAAAAAGCCCGTCCATTGGGAAACTCGACGAGCCGGCGAGTGTGGAGTGCATAAGCTCGGTAATAACGTCGCTTTGCCAACATACAAGCGCCGCTCTACTTGGTTTTATTATCGCATATCCTCCCGCTAAAAGATGCCGCCGAGCGTCTCATGTAATAATAACATCATCGTTAATTCTGCATTAGCGGGGGATAGCATCGCCCCGGCGCGAAAGAGCCTGCACAAAGCCGCCCCGGCATTTTTACCTCGCCATTAAGAAATTATTTATCATCGTTAACCGCACTGCATGGTTGTTATTATTATTATTATCGTTTCCTCCGTGTGTAGTATTATAATACGTGTGTAGTAATTATAATTAAATTATATTAATTATGCGTTAATATTAATTTGATCACTTGTATTTATATACCGAATCGCTGCATTAATTCTACGAGGTTCGCACGCTGCAGAATAGTTCGACACCGAGCGCGTGTACGTGCACGTGCTCTTTCGTGTTTGTGAACTTTGCGCGACGCGAAGATATATGTATATGCGTTTAATTCCCGAGCTTCGTCAGTTGTAAACAAGAAAATTACACTTTCCACCCGGATAAATGTATTAAACGTACGTAATGGGCTCGCGAAATTAGGTAGGTGCCGCCGTTATCGAGATCGAAAACATCGTAGCGTTTCGCTTAATCTTATGAAATATTTTCCACTGTCAGAACCAGAATTTGGGAAAGTTATCCTTTTTAAATAACTCGTTCGTATATCGTCATTCGTTTTGTAAAATAATTCGTCGTTATCGTCTCTCCAACAGTTCAACGAATTTGAGAGATTTTCGTCACAGTTCCCGTTATTTTCCAATCTTGAGTATAGAATGCAATATAAAGAAGTCTCTCTCGTGCGTGAATGCGATTATTTGAGCCGCCAAGAACGATCGACTTTTGCATCGCCGCGGAATCTCCTCAAATTCGATTGTCTCGTGACGAAAGTACCAGCCGTTTGTATCGCGACGCGACATTTTATTCTCGTGAAACAAGCCAGTGAGTCCGTTATTATCTCCGTCGCTGGATGAAAATATATGTGTGTCAGCTATTATGCGGCAAAGTTCGCGTCTTTGGTGTCGAAAGGAATTCTCTCTTCTCGCAACAGCCGTCGCATCCAGAGACGCATTGTCTACGAATCGGGGTCATATCGCAGCGTTCGTCCGTGCTCAGGCGTGTACCGACGCGGATTCGACCTTTCGCGTTTTCGACAGCTGCTAGCCGAACGCGCGAGTGGAAGAACCGTCGATCGCGGGGAAAACTCGCGCTGACAGAACCGTTCCGCCAGGGTCAGGTACGAACATATTACGAATTTCGGAGAGATAAGGATGCTCGAAACTGTGCGTATGTACATACTACGTGCACCAACCCACTTTTGAGCGATCAACGAGAAACACGAGAGTTCTCGAGCCATATTATTACGTATCATCAGCGCGGTACATGTCTCTTACGGAGCGAAGCGTTAGCGTGATAAGAGTTACCGGTGAAAAATACACAGGCGATATGCGGAATTATTAAGAGATCTCCGCGGGATCCGCGCCGGGAGAAATGCGAACGGAAAACGTAGCGCGGTCGTGACTCCCCCCGTTGAATGCGCGGAATTTCTTCGCGGCGGCACCGGCGCGCCGAGCGGAATACAAAACTAAACACGCCTCGATGAAATTCCCATCGACGTGGCTTTCTTGATTTCCGTACGCGAGCGGACGGCAATTTAAAAATTCCTCGGATTTACGTGTCTAATTTCGCCATACATCGCCTTCTCTGCCTCCGCTGCTCCTCCCTCCTACGTGAGGGGTCACCTTGTGTCCGTGACACGCGACACGTTCACCGTTCCCCGGGCGTATGTGGAGCAATAACTCGTGAGGGATGAGTATCGGTTCTGTCCGATGCAATTTGCGCATTTCCATTTCATCGCGACGGCTGAATTCGTATACTTAGAGGCCCCGGGCGGGCGTACCGCTGTTGTCCACAGTTTTGAGCCGCGGTAATTTCGTGCGGAGTGATATATGTTTTACAATAAATATACAATTAATAGTAATTAATAATACGGTATAATTGGGCAATGATGAATGAGACAGTCAGCGCGGGCTGGCCCTTGATTGCGTTACGACAGTTAAATTATATTGCGCAGGAATTGATGGAACAAAATCAACAAAATAGAGCGGTATAATGAGAAAGCGGCGAAATGACAGGAAGGGACAAATTGTCTGCGGGTCTTTGATGAATCGAGCTAATATCATGGTTAATATTCACAGACATATTCAATATTCATCAACTCGTCAAACTTTCGAGTGGAAGAAATGAAATTATCGTATCCGTGAGGCGAAAGCGGCCCGCGTTCCGCGGCTCATTCCGTACAGTAATTCACCATTGTCTTGCCGGGTGTAGTGTCGTTTTGGGAATTGCGCGCATTATGCATAGATCCTAACTTGGATTGCTCTCCGGCCTGGCGACGTGGACGTGACGTTTGTATGTATATACGAGGGTAATATGTATTTTCAGCCGTGTCGGCCAGTCTTCCATCTTGACAAGCGACTGATGCAATTGTCGCGCGTTCAACACTGCGACGCGATACCGAGTTATCAGGTGGAGGGTGAGCGTCACGCTCGATTGTGATGGTTCGGGGAATCTGAGATTTACGCGCGAAATCACAGAGGAGTTATCGAACGACAAAGAACCAGAGGGCGGAGAGGGGGAGGGAGACTAAGCTGAGTTATCGAGCGAGCCGTAGTCCGTATGTTTTCTCTGACATTTTCGCCGGGATACAACGTCCTTCGAGACTCTCGACTACTTATCAATCCTTCCTTTAAGCCCTCGCTCCTTCGACCCTCGACTCGTCGGGCATCCCTTCGCTCAACACGTCGAATACCGCGATAATAATCGGCAATCCGCATCACGATATACGACTAACACGTTTCATTAATACACGGCTGAAAGACGATGAACTATAATTAGGGATTTGTGTGTGCCGTTTATCCGGGGAGAATCGATTGGGTGAGGCAATGAGGTGTATATTTGGAAGGTTCATCGTCAGAGAACAGTGTTGTTTATCTTCCACTGTCTAATTGAGAGAAGCTTTATGGAAAAGAGAGAGAGAGAGAGAGAGAGAGAGAGAGAGAGAGAGAGAGAGAGAGAGAGAGAGAGAGAGAGAGAGAGAGAGAAAACGAAAGAGCGAGAGAGAAGAGTTAGAGTGAATTTATAAAAGAAACTTAAAGAAGAGGGAGAGAGACTACACTATTAAAAAACAGACGAGATTAAAAGAGGAGGAGTATCTCGAAAGAGTAAATCGTTGAAAATAAGCGGAATAATGTAACAGCTGCTGTCTCGGCACTTTGGTAGGTCGGGCACGTTATATTTCAGTCTCTGACCGCCGTGCGAGTCTTTAATTTATTGAAAATTGAATTGCGCGCTATAACTTTGGGCGCATAACCTGTGCTTAGATTTCTGCAAATTTAACCGAAATCTGTGCGGCGCTGAGCACGTTAACTTCATATAATATCTGGGCCTCGTCTGAAATTCTCGTAACGGCCGACGGTATCACCCCGGGGCGGCGTTCCCTCGAACTTTTCCACAAACGCGCACACGGCGAACTGTCGTTGCCGAGGATATGAAATTTCGGAAAAGTCGTGAAACTTCTCGAACTCGTGAACACTGGCACGGCCTTGACGCGCCGCTTCCCGCGTGAAATCGACGCGATTTTAGGCGACACCATTATTCTCTTTGTTGCGAACGAAAGTTTCGTCGGTTGTCGAAGAGAAGCCTACGTGTCGAGATTAAAAGGCGATGTTTTTAATTTTTACGCGCGAACGACGCCCCGGTAAAAGTGTCGGTCTCGTTTCTTCGTGATTCTTAAATTTTCTTCCCGCTCGTCGTGAAAAAAACATCATCTGAGTGTGCCTTTTTTGAGGTGGTATTTTTTATCTTCTATTTTTTTCTCGCCCACACCGCAATCCGGTGCATTCTCATACAAGATACATCGCGGCGCATTTGCACCACATGCCACTCGCTAAAGTGCCATTTTCATTCGCCTGTACGGTGAGGGTTAAATACATATCTACTTGTCGAGTCAATATTCGCCATGGAAGCGACGGTACAAGTCTGAGGTTTAATTTCGAATATCTCTAGGAACTGTATATCCGGGTATTTCTGTATTTCCTTCTTTCTTTTCCTCCTTCGTCCCCCCCTCCCTCTCTCTCTCTCTCTCTCGCGCTTTCTCTTTCTCTTTCTCTCTTTCTTGTTCTCGTTGTGGTTTTCATTCCTTATTTTCGAATGGCTACGCCGATACGAAACGGAGCGGCACATTCTCTCTTCAGGGCGCGGGGGGGGGGGGACGGGGGGACGAGGCGAGTCGATGGACTTACCCGTCAGGAAAGACAATCGTCGCATGGCCGGAAACGGATGGTTTCCGCTTGTATCCAGAAGATCAAGCTGGTGAACCTCGCCTCTGATCCTGTAGAGTTTCCTGTGAAAATCTTCTATCGTCGGCGTGTAGCTCTCCTCGAATTTGTTGGACAGAAACCTGCAACGTGAGCGGCAAAGGTTTGACATGATTCCCGCGCTTTTCTAGTCTAGCTTTTTATTCCCTTACTCTGCTCTTTTTATCGCAGACTCCCTTTGACTCTGGGCCTGCACCTATCTCCGAATTTGTTTTATTCTACATAATAAAATCAACGGCTTGTACTGTCATGTAATTTCGGGACATTCACCGTACCTCAAAAACCGTGTCGGAAAATTAGGATACTCATCTATTTTCTCATTCTCTCTTTCTTTCTCGGGCTAAAAGCGCCTATTTGATTATTTAAAAGTATTCTCCCGGAAAGGGCGGTACGTGTCCGATGGGACGGTAAACACAGGCTTAAATCGTAATTCCGTGTATTTAAAAACTCACATTCGCTCGAGAGGAGAAGCGAGCGCGCCTAAATGGCTCATTAGCGGTCGCTATCTATGCTCGCTCACGAGCGAAAAATTCGCTTAGCATCAGCCGCGTCAGCCGCGTAATTATGGTCAATTTAGGATGGTTAACGTAACTTCGAACCGACCGCGCTGCAAATTTTCTGCATTTCGCGGTGTCGCGACGTTCATCGACACGCAATATCGGCGGCGGCGATGGATTTTATCCTCCTCCCGTCGTAATGACTCCGCGCGAAACTGCACCCGCCCCAGGATTTTGCCCGCCCGCCGATGGGGAAAGAAACATCGTTAGCTGGCAGTTTTTAACAGGCCGATCCAATCCAAAAGAATCGCCCTTTGTTACCGGGGAAATACGTGGTGGCCGGTTTTTCGATATTCTCTCGTAAAGGGTGTCCCAAAATTCACGCAAGATTTGAATTTTGCGCCATTTGTGCGGTAAAGTGTTGCCAACGAAAGAAAAAGACAGCGTGACAGCTTAGGGTTTTTAAACTGATTACGCACAGCGAAGAGAGTTCGTTGAATGGATTATGGAACAACAAGTGGATGCTGGTTTTTCGAACAAAATCATCTTCAGCGATGAGGCTCATTTTCATCTTGATGGTTTGGTTAATCGACAAAATCGCATTTGGGGTTCAGAAAATTCACGAGTGATTGTTGAGAAACAAATGTATCCACAACGTATCACTGTTTGGTGCGGATTTTGGGCTGGAGGCGTCATCGGACTATTCTTCTTCGAAAATGCGGCTGGTCAGGCAATAACAGTTAATGGTGCTCGCTATCGCGACATGATAATCCAGTTTTTTGTGCCTAAATTGCAAGATATGGATCTGGACGACATGTGGTTTCAACAAGACGGTGCCACATGCCATACAGCCCGAGAAACAATTCAATTACTGCATGAGTCATTTCCTAGTCGTGTAATTTCCCGTTTTGGTGATCAGATTCGGCCGCCCAGATCATGCGATTTAACGCCGTTGGACTTTTTTTCTTTGGGGTTTTTTGAAGTCTAAGGTTTATGCCAATAAGCCCACGACCACCCACGCCTTGAAGGAGGAAATTGAGCGCTGTATCAACGAAATTCAGCCACATTTATGCAAAATGGAAAATTTCAATAAAAGAGTGCATATGTGCCAGCAAAGCTGTGGAGGCCATTTACCCGATATGCTATTCCATACACAACCCTATACTGCATACTTTATGAATCAATAAAAAATTTACAATTTTTAATTGATTCATAATAAACCTGTGTTTTCTATCAAAATTACTTCTTGCGTGAATTTTGGGACACCCTTTATAACGCGGCCGACGTTCGCGTACACACAATGGCAAACACAATAATGCGTGCGTCGACGGTGAGACAGCGGGTGCGCTTCAGAGATTAATTGAATCACATTGTCCGCACTATTAGTAATCGATCTACGAAAGGGAGCGCGACGAGCGGAATTCGTTTAAAAGCCCAGAGTGAGCGGCGCGTCGGGAACGTACGGAATACCTAATAAACGCAGAGAGGCGAACCGCGCGAAAAGCGTTCCACTCGGATTTCCTCAAATAGGCTCGAGAGAATCTCGTCCGTACAGACTGGACGCAAGACTGGACGCTTATAATTAAAGTTAGATTAAACGTTATAACTAAACGAACAGATCCGGAGAAGATGCAAGCATACACGAAAGAGAAGATCCGCGAGAACAGTAATCCGTAGTAAATAAAATACGACAATAATTTCATAAGGTTGAATTAAATAAAGTTAAATTAAATAAAATTAAAATTTAATTCGATATGTATAAAGACAAGAAATTTGCGAGATGTGAAAAGGCACAAAGGGGTGACGATCATCAAAGGCGGATAGGGGAGGAGGATAGGGCGTATCAAAGACTTACGAAAGCCGAGGATTGCGATTCGGGCAAGA
Source organism: Harpegnathos saltator (assembly GCF_003227715.2). Lineage (NCBI taxonomy): Eukaryota > Metazoa > Arthropoda > Insecta > Hymenoptera > Formicidae > Harpegnathos > Harpegnathos saltator. Next base: position 797,446 of record NW_020230713.1, read on the forward strand.
TTTTACCGTGCTACAATAGCGGTCTTTCCAACGCGAGCACTGCCGAGCATGACGAGACGGTAGCAGTTACGCGGTGGCGGCTTGCAAGCATCCTCCTGCGACGAGGTGGACGCAGGACTCGGGCTGACGGGCATAGCGAGCATTCCATCCTCCGGGCCCGAGGGACCATCCACTTCTGGCTCCGCTTGTGCACCTCTTCGGCCGCGGTTGATCCGATGCTCGGGTTCGTCGGCACTTCCGCTTCTGCAGAGCCTCTGCACGCAGCACAGAAGTCGGCCGCACGCCTCCAGCTGCAGAAACGGGAATTATGTGTCTATGAATGCGATATTAAGCCTTAACACTCTCCCAACTCTCTCTCCCTCTCTTTCTCTCTCTCTCTCTCTCTCTCTCTCTCTCTCTCTCTCTCTCTCTCTTCTCTCTCTCTTTCTCTCTCTCTCTCTCTCTCTCTCTCTCTCTCTCTCTCACATCTTCCTCTCTGTCTCTCTTGGGGCATAGTCTCTGCTAGATCATAGAGCGCTGTTAAATTCCCGAATTTCACTATTAAATTAGTCGTCAGCAACGGATATGGCGGTGCGTCACTCGGCATTTTACACGACGCAGCACTGTGTGAAAAAGAAAAAAAGAAAACACAATCGTGTTTTTTCTCTCGGGATTTGCGTTATTTCCAAATTCGAGCAATATACAAACGTAGTTTGAAATATTTTTTATCGCATGAAATAATTTACACTATGCTGACCTACGAGTTAACCGAATGTGAATCGTTGATAATGCTGATACGGAAATATTTTAATGACGGGAGAGTTAATGTTGTTAATGTTTCACGTAGAATTTCGACTGTGTGTCCGATAGTTATTAACGCAAGGTTATATTGAATTTCCGAAAATACGCGTATTTCACTGAACATCCAGAATTATTTACAGCTTTGATAGAGAATGTTATACAGTTCCTCTCTTTCCCTCCTCTCACCTTCTCATTCTCTCTCTTTCTCTCTATCTACCGTTAGTAACATTTCGTGTGACACGAAACTCAATTAACCAGCGGCAGCAGCATTAATATTTGGTGAAATTGAATTTCCCATTAAACAACAAGGTAATGAATGTGTCCAGGCATGAAAACAATACCCCGAAGCAATTGCAAAGCGCCGAAAGAACGAGATATACGAGATTCAAGTATGCATGCACGTGGTACATCCAATGTACATGAGGCTGGTGTTTTATTTTATGGCAACTCAGGAAATGTTCACGGTTCTCATTTCTTTTTCAATAGTTCTTGATTCTCGAAGAATTTAAATAACTATTTCCGACAAAAAAGATGAATTCGAACAAACTAAGACTTCAGCATCACTCATCTCATGTACTGGAAAATAAAGTGGATGCCTGAAATCACCACATATTTTGACTTTTAACAAAGTAAGGTACCAGCTTCATGCAGATTGTCAAATTGAATATAGTCGAACCTGAATCTGCGGTAGGCATTGGTACTATTTTTAACGCGATCAGTGAGAAATAGAATAGCAGATAACTAATGCACCAAACACGCTCCATAAGACTTCTCGCAAGTGAACTCCTCTTGAATATCTTCGATTGCTTCTCAATATTAAGAACATCCGAGAATTGTTGGCAGCAACAGGGTATTGGAAAAAAAATTCCATTTTTCCGGTGATCGAAAGTGTCGTGGATGAAAAGTGATGTTGCTCGGCGACCATCTGCCTCCCGTTCATATTTTTCAATACAATTCCTACGATTATATATCATTTTTCCGCTGTGAATCGCTACCGAACATTGCACGCTCGGTGAATTTTGCTGCATATTTCGTTAAGTTTAACGAGAATGCTTGTTACGCTGACGAAAAAGTTTCGGGGGAACGCGCTAAATAAATGCGGGGGAGCTTAACTAGAATAGTTTGTAGATGTCATGATAATTGGAGAGTTAAGGTTCCTTAAACGCGCACGCGCATGTCCCGGAATACCTTAAAATAAGTTTGAAATATACCTCGGTCCATTCCCTCACGCTCGTGTACGTTATATACTGAAAATACAAACTAGTTCTGCATAATTCACCCGGTTAAAATGTATTCGTACGTGCCGTTTATTCCGCATTTTAAATTCACGTGTAATATTAATATAATACATGTTTGACAATATAAAAGCTTATTAAAATATCGCGTCATTATTGTTAGTTTCCTCTTCAAAGGCAGATATACCAAGATTGTAGAAGAAACATTTAATGAAAACTGCTAAGAAATATGAGAGAAGCTCAAAGAGCACCAACTTTATTTGCTTTTAATTAATTGAGTATTATTAAAAAAAAAACATACAGCTCTTTGACTAATATATATCGTTGTCTTATCTCGAAATTATAGTTTTTCACGTTAGAACACCGAATGTTAATTACAGAGATGAGACGTAATTCACATACTCCGTCATTTGTTGTAAATTCACGTTCGCTAATATTCCTCGATATTAATGTTCCTCAAGTATCAGTGTCAGTGGTGATTTTATTCACGCTTAAGAATCGAGGATTCCACTTACGTCAAGCGATGACAGTTTATTCGCGACTTGGGCGAATATTCGTGGCCTCGCGGCGCACCGCTCGGGCAGAAACTGGCGTATAATAGAACGTGTTAAATCTTTACCATAACGCTCATACATTTCTAACTCGTGCACGCTGAATAGAACGCTAATGATTGCAACGAAGCAAGTTTTGAATGTCGCTTAACACCACTTTTAACGCGCGATAGTTGCAGAAGACCCATTAGACGAGAGACAAAAACGGTGTTACTTCGTGAGTGACAGCGAAACCACTCGAATCACTTCACATTCTCCAGTATATCCCTCTTCGGCGCGAGAAAAACCGCACGAGTGTGCCGACGGGTGAGCTTTTAACGCCATCGTCGCCTCGCGAATATCGATGTTGTATGATCTCTCGAATAATTTCTAAAATTGCAAATACTTGAATGCGCTAAATACTACACGGAGAAAGGGGTTAGTCGATTTAATGTGGGAGTGAATGAACGAAGTCGAATGAGTCGGAGAAAACAGAATTTCTTATGAACCAGACTCAATTCTAAGATTTTGATCGAAGGAAATGGAATTTCTCTGACTCTTAGAATCAAATTTGATTGTAGAAACAAGAAATTTTGTTTTCTCGAACTCGACCCCAAGGACCAGAAATTCTGTTTCCTTATTTGACCCAAAGGCTCTTGGTTTGTCTAGTGTTACGTCAATTTAATTAAACTTTTTTCTCCGTGTAAAATTGTAAATATCTCAAGTTTCGCTAAAATTCCTCGTTACATCAAACGTCAGCATATTACGTGATGCTCGATATTTTTTTTTAATTGATTAACGAAGGAAGGACTAGAGCGATGCGCGACGCGGCTTGTTGATGCGCCGTCGAAGAAGAATCTTCCTAGACGCATCGCGTTGAAAAATACATGAAGTAAACTCGATGCTCGTCGCCGTTGCTCCGCAAATTTACCTCTGAACAAGACAGCGTGCCGCTTCGCGTGTCTCGGTTTCGAGACGATATGCACAAGAGGTGAGGCTTTATAAATATTTAAATAGGGCACCTGATGCCTGCGCCAGGGTGTTGGCCGCAATTATTAAAGGCCTCCATTAAAACGCGCCACGCGTATTGCATTTCTTTTTTCTTTCTCCTCCTTTTCCATGCTTGCCCCTCTTCGGGAATGCAGTAACCTATTTTGTGGAGGAAACAAGTGAACCCGGGTCGAGTTTTATTCTCGTCGCTTTTACTTCACGACACTAACAGCACGAGTCGTTCTGATACGTTCTCTGCCGTTTAGCGAATGGCGACGTAAATCGTGTAACGGCGAGAGAAAGAATCTCTCTCTCTCTCTCTCTCTCTCTCTCTCTCTCTCTCTTTCTCTCTCTCATTCTCACTCTATTTTCCCCTCTTGTCGAACGTCACGTAAAATTCCGTTTCATGCACTTTCCGGCCGTTAATTTTCCGACCGTTAAGCCCTTGAATCGCCCGACGAGATCGTAATTACTGACCGCAATTGTTTTTTAGCGGCGAATGTCGGTGAGAGCTATTATTACGTGTCGATGATGCTTTATTTCTGGTCCAACCCGGCGAAATGGGGTTGCGATATTTTTCGTTCGCGTCAACTATAAATGCACATAAAAAAGAGCGAGAACGTTAGGGAAAGCGAGTGCACTCGCGTATGCGGATCGGATTGTATCGTACAGCATGATATTTCACCTCTGTCTCAAGTACGACGAACGCTATGCGTCTCGCGATACGTCTTGCGGTGGTATCGATGCTTTTCTATACCTCCATCTGCGCGCGTGTATCTCCCTCCCCGTCGCGCAAATTTTCCACGGAATAAAAGTCGGGCGTGCTGTCGTTACTATTTTTAGAATTTATGAACGGTGTTTTTCTCCCTCCGCGCGCGAACTCGGTTAACTATAATCTCAGTTTTACTGCTACTCCGTTTCTTTCTGGGAGATTAGAACTAGTGTGTAAGAAACTCCAAGATTTATGTCCTTTCTCCCTCGTGACTTCCGATCTTAGAAAAAGAAGAACCAAACTCTGAGGTCAAAATCCTTCCATTAGGAACTTTTGCCGTTTCTTTTTTTATGCTTTTCTTTTGCTTTCTCTCTCTCTCTCTCTCTCTCTCTCTTCCTTTCTTCATGAAACGTTCCGTCATGTACCAAATTTATTTTAAATGAGTCTGAATGCGTAAGTAAAACCACAACTTTTATCACCTCACAGGCGTCACATCAACAAATACGACCTGATAGAACATCAGAGCAGTCGAAATATGTTTTTACCGAATTCACAACACACGAAATAACTCCATTGCGAGGTTTCCTTCGTGTGAAGTAATCGGGTTAAAATTATCCATTGACATTGATAAAAATGGAAATTATGTGCCGTAATATTACGCGAGTATTGCGGGATTACAATAAACTGGGGTTGACAATTCTCAATCGCAGGCTTTTATTTTAGATCCTGCAGCTATGAGGAGCTCTCTCTCTCTCTCTCTCTCTCTCTCTCTCCCTCTCTCTCTCTCTCTCTCTCTCTCTCTCTCTCTCTCTCTCTCTCTCTTCCTCTCCCTCCCTCCCTCTCTCTCTCTCTCTCTTCCTCTGCACCGTCGTCGACAATGACGATCCTTGGGGAGGAAGCAGCAACGGTCTGCTTATAGCGGTCGATTATGAATACTTAGTACAGATGGTAATAGACAGCCTTTGGTAGTACCAGACCAGGATAGAAACCGTGTAACGAGCGACTATAGTGAGTATGTAAATGCAGATATTACGGCTCGCGTCCTTATCTCTTATCTATCCCGGCCTCGGGGTAGGGAGTCGCGGATAATCACCGCGATCGGAGATATACAGATTCGGGGCCACTTTATATCCCGGTCAATTTATATCTCATGTATTTTTAGCGACGGTGCATATTGTTAGAATCTTATTCCAGGGAATTCGCCGTCGCGGCCGCCAACGTTGAGGCAAGCCGTCGATTTTTATTACCTTCGAGCCCGACTCAAGATCGAATTAAAGATAAAACGGGCGATTTATCGGGCCGCGGATCTCGTCTAATGATCCGCGCGCTAGAGAAATGCGCTGGAGAAACTTCTCCGGCTTCTAGTAAGATTCCGCGCTCTTACTCCCTGCGAAAGAGCTCGTTGTGCTCGCGGCGAGCGCAAGCTCGCGGCGAGCGCAAGCTCGCCGACTCGTTACATTTTATCGCTCGCGTCGTGATACGATACAACACGGAAAAATGAGGGACAATGAATACTCGTACACCGCGCACACACACACACACACACACACACACACCGGCCTGTGCGTGTGCTACACGTGTACTATCGATCTTATGATCGCGCGAGTTTATGAGCGAAGTTCTCGCCGGCACGCGAGGCTTCAGGGAAACATTGATCTCTTAACGCCACCGCCAAACATGACCGCCATCGGCCGTTGGTGCGCGGCCGGCTGATAAAACCAAGCGACAAGGTATCGGCTTGTCCGGACCCCCCCCCCGCCCCTTCCTCCTCCTTTCTCTCTTTCTCTTTTTTTGAGCTTGCAACATCGGCAATCGGATTATGACAACGTTGTTCGCAGAGCAACGCAGCCGCATTCGGCGGTATTGAACAAAGTTCCGAGTGTATCGCAGAGCGTTATCCTCTTAATGGATTGATCACGCTAAGCGAATTCGCCCATCAACGCCTACTAAACATCCGTTTAACGATTCGGCGCTATAATATTTTCACGTCGCGCGGTCGCACGCCGCGAGCTTACGCCGTGGTCGCCGAAACATTTTCGTTTGTTCGCGCGCTCGCGTGCCCGCTCGAGGACTAACGATATTCGCGGACCTAATTATGCGCCGTAATAACGCGGTTCTCCAATGTAGCGTGCGCTAATCGCACGCTGCAAACGTGGTGTTGCGCCGGTCGTTGTAACGGCGCGCGATTAACGAGCAGCGGAAACCCTCAAGTCGCGCCCTGACGCGAGCGCGAGCGCGAGCGCGAATATTCTGTGCGATGTCGACGTCGTTTGTATAATCATCCGCTCGTGTGTTTGCGATGCTGATGTCGCGCCGCCGCTGCATTGCATCGCTCTCGTACATTCACGGTTATACGTTCGTACATAACACAGGGTGTTCCGCTTATGTATATCATAAAAAAGGGCGCATATTCTACATAAAGAACCGAGTCGAGAAGCTCTCGGCAGTTTTTGGACATTTCTCATGTTCACCGAGATATTGCGAGTTCAAATTTCAATAAATCGTCCAATCAGGCGCCATGGTGCACGCATCGCGCGCTCGGTAGTTGCATAGCTGCGGCGCGACATTTAGCGATATTGCAATTATGTAGCAATATATTTTGTTTGACGAAGGGGGGCATACTGCGCTGCCGCTCGATAGTTCCGCTGTTTTCCGCGATATTTCATTTATTCCTTAATCGTGCTGTTGCATATTTCATACGACGACTCGTCCGCATATTCCGACGACGCACGATTGAAAATCCTCCTCGCGACAGCCACGTACTCGCAGAGATTTCAGTCTCTCACGATTCCCTGTAACGTCGCGCGTCACCCAGGCGAGATTATGTGAGGAGCTGAAGTTACGCAAGTATATAATTATGACGCTAAACGATTACTCCGCCCCATTTAATCCTAGGTTGACACCCTTTGCTCCGCCGTTCGTTCTGATATCGTCCGTGCCGCAAGAGATGGTTAATGCCGTTGATTAAAACACATTCTCGAGGAGCGAGAAGGCGAGGGTCGCGCGTCGGTTTCTTTCTTATTCTCGGGAACTCCATATCTGGCTGGAGTTAAAACTTGAACGAACTATTTCTTTCAATCTTACCGCCATTCAAGAGCGTTTCGTTTCTCTCTCTCTCTCTCTCTCTCTCTCTCTCTCTCTCTCTCTTGAGAAAATAAGAGGAGGAAGTCCAATCGTCGTGCGGAAAAAGCGAAATTCTCTCAACCGCGCGTTAATGAAAATCTGTCCGTGTAAATAATCGCTGATACAATTTGCCGATGAGCGTCGACGAATTTCGTGTATTCTTGCATGCATTTTAAATATTCTTCGGATAATCAAAAGTGCGAAATTCGACCGGGGTCGAAAAGTTCGCAGCTGCGCTTGAAAGGAACGACTGTGTAAATCACATTTTACCCAGCAATTTTTTCTCTCGCGTTTCAAAATACAAAAGAGCTCGCGGCGAGGTACTTTAAGTTCTGTTGCAGGTACTGGGGAGGGGGGAGGATGAATTAGGATGAATAGGACAAATTAAAAAATTCCCCGTCACTCTGATCTCTACCCATGTTGTTCCACGTATGACTTACTTTTGTCATATTACTTCTCGTCATATTATCGCGCGCATCGCGCGAGCGACTTGAACGCGTCGTTGACACGGTGTAACAGGCGCGATGTAACAATCGTGTGATAACGAATCCTCAAAGTTCTCGGATTTGCCGATAAGTTGCCCATCGTAATTAGACGGTATGGATACGCTGTGTTTCATCCATTTCGAGTAGAAAAGTAATTCCGTCTTTCTCTCTCTCTCTCTCTCTCTCTCTCTCTCTCTCTCCCTTTCTCCTCTCCCTTCTTTCCTATTCCCTCGTTTGCTCGATCTCTCTCTGTCTATCTCTCTCCCCTCCCGGCATTCTCGCCACGCTTCTCGCGTCGTTACTTAACTCAGGACTAACTACTCGCTAACGTTCGCCACTGAGTGCTTTTGCTTGCTCGCGCCGTAATCTGATTGGGTTCTCGTAGGCGTTATTTCATTTCCGAGTTCGGTCCAGCTACATGTTGTCGTCGGCGCATCTCGTGTCCGAGAGGTTGTACGACAATTTTTAACGACGATCACCACAGAAGCTAAGAGAGCAATTCGCGAGTTTACGAGCATTATAATAGAGAGACGCCCGTCAACGTCAGTCGCGACAACGGCTGGGAAAGGCCCGAGCGTTAACGCGTCGGAAGTAATTTCGCCAACACCACCGCCAAGGCATCCGCGAGTTATATCGCTGTACAAGGTGCTCTCGTTTCTATCACGCGTCGCCTCTCCATGCGCGAGACTTCTGTCGGGCCGGTCGGCTCTCTACATCCTTTTTTCTCGCTTTTCATCTCCTTCTTTTTTCGCGAGTAGATTAGTTCTTAAGGGAAACGTCGGGGGTTAAACTCCGGAGTATCTCGGGAGATAACAGCAGAATCCCGTTGTTCTGCCAGACCAATCTTAAGCGCAGTTTCATTACAAAGACATTACAAAGACGTCAAGGAGCCGAACGACACGAAGAATGGATTATATCTAATTAAATTTTCACTAAGGCGAAATCGTTCACACAGAGATTAAGGAAGTTGTAGGCGGTCGATAGCGCGTGAGTTTCATCCGGGACACCCTGTGCCGCCATCGTCGTCGCGAGTATATCTACCCCTTATGCGCACGAGACGCGAGATTTCGCTTTAAACTCGATATACTCGGGGATATAATATACGACAGGGAAGATAGACGCGCGGCAGGAGTTTTCGAAGAAACGACGTCGAGAATGCGCGGGCTTATTTTCAAGTCGTGTCGCCGTTGCTCGCGAAGGAGAGAGAGAGAGAGAGAGAGAGGGGGGGGGAGGGAGGGAGGGAGAGGGAGAAAGAGAGAATAGGAGAGAGAGGGCTCAGCTCTTATACGGAACGGACTAATCGACGAGAGCACGACGAAAGTCGAATTCCAACCGACGGCTCACGTCCCGGTAATTAAGAGCTAGATTGTCTCTACGGATCGGCAATTGCAATTAAACAACCGCACCCGCCGCACTGCTCCGGACGGATGAGGGTTCTTCAAACGCTGCGTTTATTCGTACGTTCATGCTCGTTCGTCGTGTGTATGTATGTATGTTGTGTGCGCGAACACGTGGAGAATTAACGAGGTGCAAAAAGAGCGCAACAGTTCGCTGATAATTCGCTAATCGATTGCAATTACTCAGCCGGACACGACGCAAGCCGTCGTCGACGTACCTTTATCATTTTCGACGTCGCTTTAGCGCCGAAATGAATTTCTCGAAGTTTCTATCAAGCACGGTGCTCTCTCTTTTTCTTTTTCTTTTTCTTCTCTTCTCTTCTCTTCTCTCCACACTATTTGCGTCAGGACACCTTGATTTCGACTTCTTCGGTGACAGCTGTCCCACGCGAGACTCCTCGGCCCTTCGTCTTTCATTAATAAAAATGTCGCGTGGCGTTAACATGTTTCAAGCTGTAAGCGCTCGGAAACGAAGGAAGCGACCTTACTCCCGCGAGCTTAGCTGCCGAGGAGCAATCAAATAACGAGACTCCATTGTTCGTCTAAACTCGAGTGGACTTCGCCTCTTAAGTATTTTAATTCGAGTCGTATCCGTGAGGTGTCCTACGGATATTGCGTATTGAGCAATTGCGAACATTTCCTCGAGGGAAATATTAACCGCGGGTCCCAGAGAGGAGGAGATTACTCTACGAACGAAGAGGGCAACTCGCATTAAAGTGAAAATCGAATTGAATTAAAATCGCAGGTCCACGGTGTGATGCGAAATTTTTTTCGCATCGTTCGTCGTCATTTCCCGCCGCGCGATACGTGGGCGGGACGTGTGTGATGAGGACATTCTGTCGAATGATTGTCATTTGAACCGAAAATTCACGCGATCGATGCCTCGCAACTATCGGGCGAGCTGCACAAAGCGCATCGCATGGAGCAGGAGGAGAGACGTTGCTCGATGTAGCGCGAGAGATTCTGGCGGCGCGGCTTACTGGCACGAAAATCCCAGCTTTTTTCCCCTCCGCGAATAATTTTCTTTGAAAGAGGTCGTCGTGGAGTATCTCCTCAGCGGGCCGAAAGAAATCTCGTCGCTTTGCCATATTCCGGCGGCGTACAATCGCGAACGCACTTTGAGAGAGCCGTCGTCATCGTCGTCGCGCGTGAGGATGCAATCGTGATCGCGCGTTTACGGACGCGACAGGGCGGATTATCCCCTCGCGTAGCCTACTTCCTGAAATAACTACCTTTCTCCGCGGCCCTTGTGTATCTCGCGAGTGCGCTAAATTCGGTCGGTTATTGGGTCGAGAAATCGAGCGAACTTCAAAAATAATGTCGCCGCTCTCTCTCTCTCTCTCTCTCTCTCTCTCTCTCTCTCTCTCTCTCGTCGAATCTCCTTTTCTCGCGGACGGGATACGTTGTTAGGACGAGGTGCGCTTTGCCAGCGGACGCTGCGTTCGAGAAAATCGAGTCTCGACGTTTCATCTTTCGAGTCATCACGTTGTGTGTGACATATAATGTGTCGTTTCGGCACCCACCGTTGTATCAACGCATTTTCCTATAACAATGCGACATACGATAATTAACGACCATGTGCAACTTCGTTACTTTTATCGTGATTTTAATATTGTTAATACATCGCATATCACGCACATATGCGCACACTACCGCACTACGAGCATCGAAAAACGATAAATCCAAATTGATTTCGTTTTATTATACGGATGTACAACGAACTCCTCTCAGGCGCGCTCGTCGGTATCCCGATTTTAAAGCCGGCGGTTATACGAACGGTAATATCTACCGTTTATAATAATCAGTTTATAAAGAACTTCAGTTACGTGTTCCGGTCGGAGTTCAACAGTTGCGACGTGGTTTGCGTCTGTTGACGGTGCAACAAGTCGGGTTAACAGCTGTTTCAGCCGCATATAGTTATATGCACGACGGCGGTGCTGTGGCACTTCGATTTGGCCCAAGTCCAGGCCGAGTTTACGAGGCTTCAGTGAACTTGGGCGTTACGTTCGTTGAATAGCGGACCGTATTATCAACCGTACGAGCTTCGATAGTACAGCGTGGTACATTGAATGAGAGCACTTGTACTCGAGTTTGGAGATAAGCGCATGGCGAATAATGCGATTGTCGTGGTTGCCGATAGCGTAAGACCAGAAGCGTGCACGCAAGTGCTCTCTCTCTCTCTCTCTCTCTCTCTCTCTCTCTCTCTCTCTCTCTCATTCTTTCGTGCATCCGACATCGCTAATTTATCGGTACAATTTAACGATACGATTTGCCGGAATATCGGAAATAAATGATTATCGTTTTGTCATTTTCGAAGAGCAGCGAGCGAGGACAAAAACAATTACGCGTCACAAATGTGTGTGTGTGTATATATATATTTTTCAGTTACTGAAAAACTGAACGATTGGAAATTGCACTTGTTGTATAACAGAAGTACTTTAGCTTATGTGGAAAAATTGCGTCGGCGAACCGACGTAATGCGTATTGATAATCGAAAAATACGCGTGTGTAAACTTCGAAATTTCAAATTCTGTTTTATTTCCCTTTTTTTCATTCCCTCTTTTTCATTTTTTCATTCCCTGTTTTTCGAGCGTCGCGATATTTCGAATGTGCGTTTGAATGTCACATTCGCAAATACGGATCACGTGTGTGTGCGTGTCGTAATAATTTTTTACGAGAAAGGTATGATATGACCTAGCAGCTCCGTGAATCAATAAACTCCGCCACAACAACACCGCGCACATAATTATTAACTCTTTCAAAGCCGTGCGTTTTTCTCAAACGAGAGGAAAAAAAGGATACCGCGTCGGTCGTTTTATACAGAGCAGCCGCGAGTTTGCGCTATTTGTGGAAGACGTACGCAGCATATAACATGCGTATACGTAGGATTTTAACGGATTATCTCGAGCACTTAGCAGAAAATCTCTATGTTAAATGATCTACCGCAGGAGTTGATGTTGTATTTTCCTCGCTTTTCTTTCTTTTTCTCTGTTTTTCTTTTGATTAGACCGGTTTTATTACCGGTGACATTGATTCTAAAATCCTGATGAATTTGATATAAGGCAAATACTCACGGGAAAACATCAATCTACCGAATAAAAAGATGTAAGTTCGTGATCGGGAACGCGTCGTATGATCTCGCGCACGTGATATCTATTTCTGGTGCATGTAAGTACTGAATATATTTCCATTCGTTAATTTTTGTCACGAGATTGAAAAATACTGGAGTAAAGAACTGCTGAGTTGTTTCCCGAAGTGACGTATATTCGTGACGACTATTTTTAAGAGAGTACAACATAAGAAACGGAAGGATCGTCCATAAAAAATTTCAAAAGTCTCACTTTGATAACGCATGTAATTCTTCGCTGTTTTTTGATCTCACATTTTATCATCCGACAAAGAAAATTAATGAGTGGTAATGTAATCAAGGTTTGTGCGTCGAAAATAGATATATCACCGTGAATCGTTATTCCGAGTCATAGTCACTCAGTGTTTCCGTCAATAAATCCGTATTCTTATCATTCTGAATACTGACGGTGTTCTGTGAATATTTTTTTACATCACGACGACGACATTCACGATAGAACACAGCATCCATCACAGTACAGTATCCATAAAGATTTGCAAAATATGGATTTTAATTTGAGACAAGAACGAAAGTTCACATGAGCTATTTTTTTTTACATATATAAAATAATTTGTTTAGCATAATGTAAATATTGATACGTACATAAATAAAATTATTGCATTGCGACACACAAGGTATCGGTCGGATGGAAATTCTCTCTTATCGAGAACGTAATAATTTTTCATAAGAGTTGCAGAAATGAAGGTTGCCAATTAATGGCCGACACTCGTATATTTTTCAATATTTTTCACTTTAATTATTTCGTGTGATGTGATTTGAGAGCACCGAAGCTTTTTGTTCATCGGGATAATTTCACCGATGAGAAAAAAGTAGAAAAAATTTTATTTAAAAGATATTTTATTCAGAAAATTCTTCGTTTTTCCGGCACAAAGCACTCTTAGGCTGTGTCTCATGACGTTCATGTTTCAAAGGGTCGAAAGGGTCGCGAACTGACAGGACATTGAGCAAATAGAAGGTCAAACCACTGACCGGGAATTTTACCTTCAGAATATACCCTCATCATGTAGATATCACGGGACCGATATGTGATAAAATACAGCGGATGTGATTAAATCGCTACGATTTGAGCAGTTTATGCGCGCATTTGATTACGGTCGCCAATAATCGAGATTAATTATGACACGATGTAATGCGATGCTCGAATTGAAATCGTGAAGTAAGGAGTTTAAAAGATCCATCATTTCACGATATCGCACGGTAGTTCTTTTTGTACTTTTTTCACTTTAAATCATTGTTTAGCGTTATGTGCCGTTTCTCCCTTCTTCCCAGGAAGCATAAATTTTTTCCACTCACTTAACTATGCTTCATATTAAAGAATCACTTTAGGATCATCCAACGCGAAAGGAAATAACCTTTAAACTCGCTCCTCGCTCCTCCTCGTGCGCATGCCAAAATTGAAATGTATGAGTTATTTTCATACACATTCACTTGTGTGCCCGAGAGGTTCCGCTCTCTTCCACTGTGCAACTGTGCAACAAAGTTCCTCTCACAAGAGGAGAATGATTCTATTTTCATGGCGCAAAAGATACAAGAAGACACAAGCAGAAATACAAATCTCATTGTTTTCCGATCACCGATAAAGATTTCAACATACGTGATTCTTTCCACTTACCTCAGGAATGTAGACAGAGCGTTGCCGGAGGAAAAGCTGGAAAACGGAGTCCGAGACATACACCGTCCTGAACGTTAAGGACCCGTTCAGGTCCTCGATTGCTTCTCTTGATCTCGTCCACGCTATGGTTCCTCTCCCTACACTCGTTACGATGCACTCTCCCTTTCTTTTCCCTTTCGATCTCTCCCCGTTGCTCTTTTGTCTCTTTCACTCCGTGCTCTTTGGACAAAGACAACGACAAGTGGCAGCCTCGACAGTTAAAATTTCCACACGAGTTCGTTTATCAGAGGACTAATTCTCGTTCTTTCTTTTCCTCTTTTCTCTTCTCTCTCTCTCTCTCTCTCTCTCTCTCTCTCTCTCGCACACGCGCTTCCTCTCTCCCGGCAGATATCTCGTGCCGATACGACACGGCTTTATGACCGCGGTTATTCGAACGAGGCCCGGAGGTGCCTGCCGATACGTGGGCTCATTGATTTCGCGAGACGACCAGGCATAGGGATGATATGCACGCGAGGACGTGCCCGACGAGAATCACAAGAGCGAGGAGCGTAGGTAAAGCGACGCCGGTGCGAAGCGCTGACTGAACCACTGGCGAGGCTACGAGGGGTGCTTCGTACCGTGTAGGTCCCCTCTCTGCTTTCAACCTCCGGACTATCGTCCTCTCTCTCTCTCTCTCTCATCTTCATTCCACCTCCGAACATCATCCCTCTCCTCTCTCTCTCTCTCTCTCTCTACTCGTCCTCTCTCCCTCTCTCTGTGGGACGCTCGCTCGCTCGCTCGCTTTTCGTCGCTCACTTCTTCCCTGCCGCCCTCCTACCTCCCTCTTCATCCCTGTCTACTTCCACCCTTCCCTGCTGCGACGTGTACAACCTACGTTACGCCGTAGTCGTCCTCGATGGGGTGGAATAGCGTACACACGCTACACATAGAAGCAACGGCTGTGCGATCCTACGATCCTGCGCTCTGACTCGCTGGAATATCGCGAGGCATCTGTCTCCCTCCCTCTCTCCCCCTCTCTTTCTCACTCTCCCTCTTTCTCTCTCCTTCTACTTACGGCTCTTTCCTGCCACTCTCATCTATCGTTCCCCTCTCTCTCTCTCTCTCTCTCTCTCGGTTTCGTTCTATCGCTCGCTCTGTCTCTGTCTCGTCGTGGTGAGATTTAGTCTATCCTCAGAGGACGAAGATAGGGGTTCTTAACCGGCGGGACTCGCGATTTCGCATACCGTCCTCCTTCTTAGCTTCGAAACCACGAGTACGGAATTTCGCAGTCTCGCGTTTACAGCTTTTAGCAAGTTTCGAAATTAGGTCTGGGATAACCGAAATTCCTGACCAAGTAGGACGACAATAATTATTCGATGACGAATCGTCGACTCGATGACCGCAAAATACTTAAACTGCTTCGATTCAAACGATTATTGAGTTTAAAATAGATTGTTTTTTATAAATTGTGCATTCGGTGCTTTCGGTGGTATCGCCTTCGTCCTTCTCTTCTGGCATTTCGACGTGAAGAAAATGACGTGATGAAACGAGCTGACATTAAGTGGAAATGATCGGCGTGTTTGCGTTCTCGAGGATGCTCCTTGCTTGGCGAACGATATAAACGGAATATCGTCGAGAGGAAGGCATAAACTAGAATTATGCGACGCGAGGCGAGAAACCTTTCGTTTCCGCGCAGTAATCCTTCGACATGACACGCGTCACGTCCGTCCTCGACGTGAAATCCAGAGTCAGAAATTGAATGTTGAATGAGAGGAATAGGAGGGTATCTCGCGCGGGGATGGTCCCGGGTAAAAGCACAAGTTCGAAATGACTCGGCACGATAGCGAAAAAGACGGAGGAGATTCTTTTATGGACCTTTTTCCAGTCTCGAGAATAAGACGTCTACGACGCAACAAAACGATTCAGAAGAACGTTTAAATTGCGTCCGAATAATTGGGTCATCTCTTAGACGGATCTCTTTATCTGGAATTGTAAAAATATGGCCATAGTTTTTCCATCTCGCTTTTCCATCTCCTCTTTCCGCGATGTTATCCGTTCACAACAGTGCCCTAGATTTACCTGCAAAGCAAGTCCCCCGTGGATTCAATTATTTCGTATATATTTTATGAATAGCTGTATGTACTATTCGCATGGACTTTAAAAATCTTTGAAAACCAAGAGATGGAATATTCCAACGCGGAGAATATAAAAGGAATACACGATCGGCGTATATATCGTGTCGTTGTCAAGCGTCTTCGTGGCGCTTTACTAGACAAAAAATTTATGTGAACGTTTTTACAATTACTATCCTTTCAGGGGTCACGATTACAATCCGTATATATTCGTGAAATACGTGAAACGTGAAGATTTCTCAATTTTTCGGATTTTTCGCTTCTAAAGATGTCTTCTATATTTCATACTTTGTACGTTATTTCATGGAGAACTTCAAATTTTAAATGCTCCCATGGGGGAGGAGGATAAACGTATTAAAAATACGACAAAATTTATATCTTCTTTAATATTAATTACATATCATGTATTCCTACAGTGTTAAAGTGCACCGCAATAGAACTGTTGCTACATCATCATCGATTGCGTGTATTTATGTATCGAACCATGAAACTTGGCGGATTTTACTTATTCTCGGGTCGTCCGGTCTGTAAACTAAAGTATTAGAGCAATTAGCGTTAGCCTGTCATGTGTTTCGTATTAGATAACATAGTTATCTAATTTCCGTCCGTGTGATTCTGCTTTATCGGCGGACGCGGCTCACAACTGCGTGCGTACTATATTTCGAACAAATCCGACTCGAGTGAACGCGTCACGTTTCCTTTTTATTTTCGATCACTTACTTCTCGGCAATTTGTGATATTTCGGAAACAAGCTGTGCGTTTGGCCATACCACAACACGAAGATGATCCCAGCTGACGCTATTATCGACAAGGGTGTGCATGCCATTATGACAGGGATCTCAGTCCAGCCTTTGCGCCACAAGTATTTAATCTTCGTTGCTGAAATCAAACGAACGCGATTATGTATAATCGCGATATTTTCGCGAACATTGTACTCGGAAACTTACGATAATTGGTGCCTCGTAGAAGGTTGAGATCATGGGCGAGCTTCCACCGTACGTTAATCTTCACCATTGTCGTTGATTTAATTCAACAATCAATGTGATTAGTCGCTCACCAGCGATCGTCAGTTCACCCGTGAACCGTTGACAAAGACAAATTCCTCAAGATCACGACCCGTCTTGTTTATGAGCGAAAATTGGCGGAGCTTTTTGACCGTGTCGTGAAGAGGTTAGGAAACAGCTGTTCTCTCGCTGTTCCGCGCGCCACGTACGATCGTGCAAGACGACGAAATCACAAGTGCATCGTCGATACTACTGCGATGTGGTTTTATCAACCAGAACTCATGTATCGAATATATCCATGGAATACAGCTGCAAATGTAGAGTATACATTACATTTATTTCAGCTTCATCAAGTATATCGTAACATTTATACAATTATCTTGTGTTATACAAATTTATACCAGAACATATATATTTACAAATCACTATATTGTGCTCATGGTCGTCATAAAGTTGAAAAATTAAACACACGCTGGACCCTAACAGCACAGATATCCAGAGGACGTCCAAAGTACGTCTTAAGGACATCCCGGGGACGTTTCCTTCATCCTCCGAAGGACGTCCATAGAACGTCCCCAGGAGATCAGGAGTGCTGTCTGGGTATATCTGATATCTGAAATAGTTAAATTCTTTAAATTTCCAAGTTCAGGCGCTCATATAGGCGTGACATATATCAATAAAACACTCGAAAACATCAGAACATCGGGAGATAAACTTAATCTCGAAGATCAAATCTGACTGCGCCGAATATATCGCGCCTTTGAAGCACCGCGAAATATCGAGCGTGCATCCTCTGCAACATTAATTGCGAGTTGTCGCATTTGAATATTTCGGCATATTCTCGGCGGGTATTATTTCGGCGATCTACAAAATATTGCTGTAGGACATTTTTTGGTCCGACTTTGTTCTCATGTTTATCATCAGCTCACGCTGAGCGAGCGTGCGCGGCGGAATGCGGCGTTTGTGTACAAACACGCGTCCGGTGCGCGTTACCGTGCGAGTGACCGCTGTGCCTGAGCGCCTCGCCATCTCGTGAGTCTCGCGCGAGCCGTGACGCGGAACGGACCAGTATGGCCGCCGTCGCGATATCTTTAATTAGTGACAACTGAATCGTTCCGTGTTTTCGCAGACGGAGTGACGAACGAGGGGAGCGCATCCGACCGCTGCACCCGTGGCAGATCCTGGCGGACCTCGACGTATCGGTGAGTGATGAAATTCCATTGAATTAACGTCGCTAACACTACGGATCGGTACACCGCTCGAGCACCTCACACCTTGCCTGTTCCCACGCAGCTCTTTTTGCATTATTAGTGGCGATGCTCGGTCACGTCGCATGTCGGCGTCCTCGTCGACTGGATCGTCGCGTATCCCGTGCCGCGGGAACGCGCATCGTTGTTCGTACGGGCTCGGTGAATGTGACGAAAGACGATTGACAGGTGTGACGATAAGCCTGCACGGATCAGCCACGGCTTAACCCGGAACACACGCGTATTTCAATTCAATCAACATCACGAACGTTGCGTCGCTCGCTCGTGCTTTCGTATTGTCGCGATTCACGTGAAAGAACATCCGTCGGCTACCCGTCGGCGATTTGAGGTTAGAAACGCGCGAAGATCATCGCCGCGGCAGGGCTTATTTCTTCACGATGTTTACCGCATTTTGGAGCCGAAATTTTGGCCTCCCACATTGCCGGAGCGAGAGATCATCGGTTGGAATGTGCGTCATGGCGACTTCGCATCGCACCGCGCGATGTCGCCACGTGGAGAGATTGCGGTCGGGTGCGCGTGTCGGCCGAAAGATTTTTATGCAAGTAGTATTTTCGTCGAGTTATTTGACTTTTTATTTTCCCTCGATTTCGTCGTCGTCGCGATTGGTTGTGCTGCGCGCGCGTGATCGCGAGCAATAATTCAGCCGAATTACGCAGTATTTGATTTTGGATTTATTTATCAACAACGGTGCAATCAGTAACGCGGCTTATTTCGCGATAGTATTGTTGTTCAGCAGTGCCAATAGCGGTGTTAGCGACGTTTATTATCTCTTGATTATCAAGGCATTAAGACGTTTGCGATAACGAGTGCAACGTTAACTGGAGTCTGAGGTTATTGATTATCTGGAACAGATTATAGAATTACACGTATCTTATTTTGCTGATATCGTACAATCGCAAGCGTTATTAATGTTGATATTAGTGTCAATGTTGAAGATGCCGATACATGTTAGGCTCAATGGCATCTCAAGGTAAGAATATTTTTTTAATTTTGAATTGTGCCGACATTTGAATTGAACATTGAAATTACATATCTGAAGATATTATTTTATTTGAACATTGAAGATGAATATTTGAAAACTTATAATTATTTTATTTGAACATTGAAACAAAATGTTTGAAAACATTTCACTTGAACATCGAAGCTGAACACTTGAAAATATTATTTTGTTTGAACATATGAGAAATATTTGGGCGGGAATAAGATTGAATTAGCGCGAGTCCTCCTTTCCTTTCTTGAATTTCGTCCGCGACGACACGGGATGAAAATTGACTTACACAGAGTCGGTTTTAAGCGACACGCGCACGGCCGGGCCAAAACCACTTTTGAAACACCACACATACGAGAAATTTGTGAATTTTGCGGTTGCTGTTAGTAGAACAGGTATCGCTATTTACTTCGAAATGTGCTCGAAATGCTCAAGATGTCACGCGGCGCGAACACAATCACGCGATATTTCTGTATGGCGGAATATGTGCCAGAAGATTATGATATTTGTGGAAGGCTATTGTCTTTATGAGGCTCGTAGATTAAAAATAACGCGCTAGAATACCAGAACGCGGAATTTTGCAACGATGAATAATATACGAACAATATAATTCCATCTCAATCGCGGTCGCTAAAATATTAATGAAATGATATTTTTACGTACGACGTACATGAGGACGTTTAAATGATCGTGCATGCGTTTTAGATGCCGACGTTTCTCTCGGAAAGCCAAGATATACGTATCGCAACACAACTTGATTACATGCCATTTTCTTTTTCTCATAACTATACAATATTTATATTGGCACAATGAGCGCGTAACATTCTGTCCACGCTGCCGTGTCGTATTATCTTACAGTCGCTCGTTTGTAAGAAGGTTCAACGTGCCCGACGAGAGAGAGAGAGAGAGAGAGAGAGAGAGAGAGAGAGAGCGGCGATCGATTCCCGATGCGACAACTCGGTTTTGCGATAATCGCGACTGTTTCTTACCTGCGAATTCACTCACGAATTCCGCCGATCCTCCCGGGGGGAATCCCGCTGGCAGGAGCCGTGGCCCTGGAATTTCGGGATTCTGCGCCAAAAAGCGAGCAGCGCGCGTCTCCGCGTGAGAAAAAGTTGCGTCTCCGTGCGAACGCGAGCGACACGTGCTCGCTGGAGACCACACACGTGGTTCCAAGTAAACGGAAAGACGAAATGTATCCCTGGCTTTGACCCTTTCGGTTTTCGTCCTCGTGCTCTCCTCGGCAGTCTTGGTAATACACAAAGACGCCCTTTATCTTGCGATAACACACACAAATTGTCTGCGTTGAAAATAATCGAAACCGCGTACACGCGACGAATTGCGATCGTATCTTGTGAAATCTTTTCTTCAGTCGACACTTTGGCCATCGTGGGCCATTCTCAGTTTCCCGCGTTTACGTTATTTATATATCGCGTGTATTTATATACGCTTCTCTGCTTTGCCGAAAAATATCATCGTCGTGAGACCGTCTTCTCATCCTGTCAACGAACATCTTCAGGAATTTACTCATTTAAGACCTTTGAGTAGATGCATATATATCGATAGGTACTCGGTGTGGGCACTTAGTCGAACTGATTTATTCATAGCGCTGCCTACGCGGACGCGTTTGCACCTGCATGAAAGTGAGCGATAGGATCTACGCTCCGCGTGTTATGATCCTTCGATCAGTCTCGTCGCCGCTGTCGGAAGCACTTAACTCGAGATCGATCCCGCTGAAAATTGTCGGACCTTATTGCAACTCGCGATGGAAAAACCGTTTGGTTATCGGGTATTACCAAGAGTTAGAAGCATCTCGAACTAGGAATCATTTCCTGCAAACTGGCAAGTTTGAGATTTCTTTCTCCGTCTCACCGAAAATATTTCCCGCAAAGTAGAAACGATACCGGTCTTGCTTCCGTAAGTCTCTTCGCACACGCAGCATTAACGCCACGCGCACTCGTTATCGATATTCGAGCGTGAACGCGACGGTATAAGACATTATTGTATCTTGCTGGCGTCGAGGACGTGGATAAATGACGCAGACGCGTCGTATGAACTGTAGCGAGTAACTATTGGCGCATCTATTAGGCGCCGACGAGAGAGACTAGCACCTGTTCCTACAGCGCTTCGCATGTAATAACACTTCGCTACCGAAGCCGCGAGTAGCTTGACACTCGCGAGTTGTTTTTCTCGGGAAGAAGAAAAAAAAACAAGACAAGTTTCTGAAGCCGACAGGACTAGATCAGCGAAATAAAAAAATCGCACCTATTTTTTATTTTTTTTTTCTTTCATTGCGGTCCTGCTAGCTTCATAATCCTTTTTTTTCGAAACGACGCGTACAAAATTTTGATTAATGGTACAAATGAATAAAACATGTATGACAAATAATGCGATAGCTGCGGTTTGATCTTGCTGATTTGATCCTACTAGCCTCAGAACGAAAACGAATACGAGCGGGCGCGTCGGCGCACCACGTGCGCCGCAGTATTTCCGTCCAGATAATGCCTCTCGCGTCTCTCGAGCGGACCTCTGTCTCTCACCCTCTCCGTGCGTGCGTCTATTCCCGCGTTTCGCGTCCGCCGTGCGTGAAATTGTGGCGTTGCTTCGCGGAAGATCGCTCGAACTTGCGAATTTCGTCGTCACGGCGTGATAATCGACCAGGAAGGCTGCCTGACACACGTCACCCACGCGTTCGCCACAGGGTTGAAGTCGCGTCGCCGGTAACGAGGGGTCAGGAAATCCGACAAATCGTCGGGCGTTCTCTTCCTCTCCCGGTGGAGAGAGGATGCTTTGGCAAGCGGCGCGACGCGGCCGATTATTTATTCGTTGCCCGTTACGCAACTACTCGGGACAGCCGACAAAGCGGCAACCGACAGAGGAACGATGTCGGCTCGCGAGAGAATTGTTGCTAGGAATGACAACGAGGGGTGGTGCACGCGCACTTCGCGGAACATTCGGCTTAGATTTGCCGACGACGACGACGGGATCTGTGTCGCTCATCCTCCCGCCTGTCGCGCCTAAACGTCTCTCTTGTGTCGACGTCGACGACGTGCCCGTGAAGCCAGTTCGCGATGCGTACGTGACGATGTATTCGCCCGCTCCAGCTCGGTTTGCAACGCCAGAAGCGACGGAAACGTCGAGGAACGTGCGAGCGACGCATCTACGCGAAAGAGCCGTCGTCGAGAGAATTACTTTTAATTTCGCGGAATAAGCTTATAAAGCCGCGGACTTTATTATTAACTCGGCGAACCGCCGAGATAAGAAGGTCGCGGAGAATCATGAGATGCGACAGTGAGAGTGAAATGTCCCGAAATCTGGTGGGCTTTGAGGATATCTCTCCGATTATTCAGTTGCACTGTGTAAAATATCTCACATCATGACTTTCGTCGTGGTTAATGCGGCACGTAGCTTTAACGCATTGAGATCACCGCGGTGATATCTATAAATTGTTGTTCCCGAGCTGTTGGTTAAAGGGGGGAATTACATGCAGAAGGTCGTTTTTAAGGCTATTTTTACGAATTATTTTAACAGAAACGGTAAGATCAATGGACTTGAAATTCTCACAGTGTATTCATTAATGTTCCAAATATAAAATAAATGTTATTGAGTTACAAGAATCGATCTAATTTGTAATTATAGATAAAAGTGCAGTCATCCGTTTCCGAGCTCTATGTTTGCTGTCGACATGATTCCGAGCCTCTCACTACTCTGAAACTAAAAAATGAGAAAGATTTTAAAAATATACAGTTGCCATTATAGCCCGTACCAAAACGGAGATAGTGAAGCCCAGTTTCGAAAAATAATGACTGTACAAAAAAAGTATCGAAAATGAAACATTTTTCTATATTGTGTAAAAATTTCAAGTTATTCGGTTCAGTAGTTTTTGCGTAAGCGTGTCGACAGACATCTTTAAGAAAACGGTGTTTCCAGGTGAACGCGTTTAAAGTTTTATGTGTACTTTCCATATACATAGTAACAAATTTATTTTATACTTTGAACATTAATGAATGCACTGTGAACATTTCAAGTCCATTGATCCTGACCATTTCTGTTAAAAAGATTGATAAAGTAGGCTTGAAAACGGCCTCCTCCGCAACATAATTCCCCCCTTAAAATTCGTATGACCGCGCATAAATTAATGAGACCTGGCGAAATCATAACGCCGACAATTGCCATAGCAGTCCACGTGTCATCGTTGACCTTTGTTGACCTGTGAGTACGCTTATAGGTGGAAAAAGAGGTAGAAGGGGCTTTTCGTTGGGTTTTTGCCTTTATACCGGGATTTCCTACGCGAATTAATTCGCTCGGCGATTTCGCGCGTCGATTTTTCACTACTCCATGAGAGTTTGCTGAATCGTGGGTGCTGCTCCGATGCGTCCACCGCGGTAAATCACGGAAATCGCACGTGCTGCCAAAACGACAGTAATACCCAGCGGTGCGCCGGCCTACGCTCGTGTCGTGCATGCTCCTCGCATAATAATGCACCCCGGCGTGCATAATCCGTGCCAGGTTCTCGCCACTGCCAGATTGAAAATACAAACGTAACGCAGGTGAGGCCTCCGCGGCGGCCACGCGCGCGCTTCTGTTCGCCGATGATGTATACGCGGCCTCTTTCAGCTTTAACGCCCCTTCACGAGTGCCTGTGAAGTTAGCACGTTTTGCGAATTGATAAAAAATAAACATTGTTCCAATAGCGCTTTTCATTGTTCTATTGTTCTTCAGAAAATGAAAAAAAAATGTTTCGCATGTATAATACGAAAAAACTGAAAATTAAGATGTGCCGTGTTAACTTCGCGTTCCAGTAGACCAGAGCTCGGCAAACTTTTACAACTTTCGGCCGATTTTCGGAAGCTACGCCATCTATCTCCCCTTACCGCGCGGCGGATCCATCAACTGACGGCCGCGGCTCGCGACCTCAGGGCCGTTAAGATCATAAGACGCATCTGTGTGTGGTTTAAAAAAAAACGGCAATAGTACCTCATGGATGACGAGGAAACCTATTATGTTACCTTCTAATTATAAAAATATAAGAAAAAAAAATATATATATACTTATACAAGTATATATTTGTACATGTTTGTACGAAATATTATATATATAGTTGTATCGATACATTTATTTTTCAGCCTTTGTGGTGCGTTAAAGGAGCGCGTTGTCAACGTTAACACGTTATTCTATCTTGATCTCTCATTACATGTACAAGGATTGAATGATGCGTTAGCGCTGATCGACGCGCTCCCCGAACGCATCTTTAGTAGGCACCACATAGATGCGCCTTATGATCTCAACTGTCCTGAGGTCGCGAGCCGCGAGACAGAAGGGCGTAGCTTCCGAAAATCGGCCGAAAGTTGTAAAGTTTGCCGAGCTCTGCAGTAGACCAAGAAGACGACAAATATTCTGACATCTGACGATTGTTCTAGCTAGTTCTATGCAAGTTTCATGTAAATATAGCATTTCAGGACAAAATGCCAAAAACTGACCAAAAAGCTAGTGTCAATGCGAAGTAGTATCATCTTTCAATTGCGACTGTTTTTGGTCAGTTTTTGGCATTTTGTTCTGAAATGCTATATTTATGCTAAACTTGCTTAGCACTAGCTAGAACAATCGACATATGTCATAATATTTGTCGTCTTCTTGTACTTCAGAGGGAGGAGTGTCGTGCTGGAACGCGAAGTTAGCACGACGCATCTCAATTTTCGGTTTTTTGGTCATTATACATGCGGAAGATTTTTTCATTTCTTGAAGAACAATATAACAATGAAAAGTGCTACTGGAACAATGTTTATTTTTTATCAATTCGCAAAACGTCGTGCTAATTTCACAGACGCCCTTCACGATGCGTCGTGTCGAGCGGGGAGCTGCGATCGATTAACCAAATCGTAAGTTTGTTCTCGACGTGTCCGCGCGCACGATTCTAAATAACCTGGGAAATATCGCGTTCCCGCGAAACTCGGTCTAAATGCGCCCTGACGCTCGCGTCAGAGATTGCTCACTTATTTGGGGTAAGCGCGGTTAAGCCTCCAAGTCCTTCTCCGCGAGCTTCGGAAAGACGTCGCGATAAATTCGCCACGTCGACGGTCGCCGCCTCATCGGCGGCGTCGGTTTAACAAGTTTGTTAACTAGTTATTTGTCTCGTGTACATGCGTCGAGATCCCCTTCCGCGAGGCAATCATTTGGTGCGGCCGGCGGTTTACGGCCGTTTCCGAATCTTCATTTGCTTAACTTTGCGATAAATCAGCCGGCGAACGGGGCGCCTCCTCTCCGCGCCTCGCGATCATTTCGTCGGAGCGATAGATAACGCCGTAATTTATAGCTCGGCCGCGCGCGCGTATCCGCTCGATCTAACTCGGTGCTTTCACTCGCTCGCGCGCGCGAGCGAAAGACACTTCTCGCGGACGGACGGAGTCGCGTCGCGTTAATAACTCGCGCGTGTGTAACTCTGAAAACGTGTAGCGGCCGGGCGCACGATCGGCCGTTTATCGCCGCGGAACGAATTGTCGTGGGCGTTCTCGTCTTCGCCTCGTCTAGCTTTTCCGTTCCACCTTTCTCGGTCGTTCTCCTCTCGAAACGAGACTGCCACAAATCTCCCGGCGAAAGGTCAGACGTCGCTGACCCCCGCGAGCCGGGGGCCTCCACCGTAACAGAGAGCGCGCCGTGTGTATGTTAAATTATTTTCAAATTGGCCGCTCCTCTCTCGGCCGCGCTTTATCCACGCTCCCTCGTCGACGCCCGCGAAGCGAGCTGCGCGCGATAATGGGGATCCGTCTCGGCGAGGCTTTAATTCAACGTAATTCGTCGTTATTAATTCTCGCGGAATCGCTCGCCCCGTGAATGCGAAGATTCACGCGCGCGCCGCCGCCGCCGCCGCCGCCGCCGCCGCCGGTGGATACGTCGATAAATCACAATTACCTTAAGCAGCACCCGCTTTTATCGCGCTTAGTCATCGGCGCGGGCTTATATTTCGGTTCTAACTTCGCCTCTAATTAGAGAGACTCCGCTGACGCGTTCCGGGATATCGATCACACCTGTCTTCCGCTGACCAATGTCCCGAATCATTAAAAGAGACACGTGGCCCATTGTGACCGGCGTATCCGGGCGGATACATAGAAGCCTGCTTCTCACGAAGGACGACTTGCCAAATTTCGCGAGAGGGCCGACGTTCCTCTCCTCGCAAATCGCGCCGCGCTACCTCCCGGCCGCTAAATGCCGCTATAATTAACGGCCAAGCCGACATACACCTAGGGACATAGAGAATAGAGATGTGAGAAAATGCGATGGAGGGTAGATTACTCGCTCCTTCGCGGAGCCCGGGAGTCAAGTCTGAGACAAGTCTCAGACGGCGCGACTTGTCTCGTCGCTCCTTTCGCCCGATTGCCGCCACGTTATCACACCTGTGCGTCATCATTTGGCCGCTCGACCTTTCGCGCTGGGAAAACTTTTTCCTACATGCGCGTTTTTGGCGCGCATCTCGTCGGTCTCGTCGTTGCGCGCTCGTGTAACGATTCAACAATGTAGCTCCGGTGCCAAGGCGCGCGCGAGCTAGGGAAAATTCTGCTCGTTACTTTATTTATCATCGGGCGCGCGTGTCCGGCTACTTATGGTGCGATTTTGCGCGACTGAATTATCGTCACGCCTAGCCGCCAACTCTCGCGACACACACACACAGAGAGAGAGAGAGAGAGAGAGAGTGAGAGAGAAAGGGGGGAAGAGAAGAGAGAGACGCTTCGGTCGGACGCAGGAATTTCCTCGGCGGCGCATCGCGCTCCCGAAAATTAGATTCGTAATGCCCAGGCCTATATTAGAGAATCCGCGCACCTGTCCGACTTCGTCAACTCCGCCAGCCCCGGTTTATTAGCTTCCGTGAGAGGCCTGAGCTGAGCTCGCGATTTACACCCTGTATGCGGATGAATTAGCTTGGCAGGTGGAAATTGCTGTTTCCGAGGATAGCGACGCGTCTCGAAGCGGCCGAGCGGACCGCGCGCTCCCGACGCCGATCTCGAAATATTCTTACGTCCGTCCGCCCGTCCATCCGTCTGCCCGCGATTTCCGCGCGAAATTATTTTGCCAGGACGTCGATTTAACGCGACATGCACGAGACGTCAGGCGGAAGATATCTTTTCACAGGCGATGTCTATCACGAATTAATTTGTTGCTCGTCTCCCCCCCCCCCGTCTTTCGTGGTTGACAGCCGGCATCCGGCGGATCTGG
The DNA here is from genome assembly GCF_003227715.2 of Harpegnathos saltator. Classification (NCBI taxonomy): domain Eukaryota; kingdom Metazoa; phylum Arthropoda; class Insecta; order Hymenoptera; family Formicidae; genus Harpegnathos; species Harpegnathos saltator. The sequence continues at coordinate 825,037 of NW_020230713.1, forward strand.
AACATCTGATACAATAATTCCATGTTTGAATTTAATCCATCAGGGTCGTACACAGCCGATATATTTCGTGGTATTCTCGAGCGTCGGCAAAAAAAAAGGGATAAAAGAGGAGAAAAATTGCTGCCCGCATCTCGTCAAGCTGTTTCACCGCTTTTTTCTCTCTCTCTCTCTCTCTCTCTCTCTCTCTCTCTCTCTTCCTCTGTTGCGCACCGGGAGGCAAACCAATTACATTATTTATAATTTCAAACTAATCTGATTACACGACGGTGCCACGCGTCGTTTGTCCCACGAGTCGATGGCATCGGGCGTTTCAATTTAGAGCCTCGCTCTCGCGCTCTCGAGGCGCTGCACTTCGGTCACGGACGCGAGAGGCGAAATTGAAGCTGTCTCGTGTAATTATCAGCACGAGGTAATCTCGCTCTCGTCGATATTTATCCCGTCGTTAAAACTTTCGAACCCGCGCACAAACACGCACAGAAACGCATAGTTACGTAAGACGCGCGCGGGGCGCGTCGCGTGAGCGAGCGAGCGAGCAGGCGGGCGATCGGAAGCGTTTTGAAAATAATAAATAGGTCGTTGCAGAGCGACGCGCGCGTGATCATTTTCCCGCTAGTTCTCTCAGTCACACAGCGCGCGCGTCGGCGCGCCGCGAGACTTTCAAACGAGGTGTCGGACTTTATTTTTGAATGGAGAGCGAAAGATGGAAAATAGATGGTAGCGAGCGTCAGTCGGCTGTCCGCGGCAACGACATCGCAGAATTAATGACTAGGTCAAGAGAAGGATCATCCCGGTCGTGTAGCATTTTAATGACCGAACGAATACGGACGCACCGTGTCGTGCTCGTGTTTTTCCCTTGAACGTTCGCGATGTGCTTGACGAAACGCCGCAAACAGGAGATCGCACGTCAGCGTTTTAGCGGGCGGATTATCGATAGCGTTACGCCACCGGCGGACGAGAGATTTGTGCGCCGGCCGTACATAATTCTGTCTCTCGTTGCTCGCGTTCGACAGGACGTCCCTTTTCGCCGAACTTTCGGCAGACGTAAACATATAAAGTCGGCACGTATAAATGCATCTTCTCGGCTTTTACGATCGCCGGCTGTAAATTCCCCTTGGCATCGGAACGACCGCGACGGTATGCGCGCTCGCTCGCGCTATGTTGTTTTATACAAAAATTAAGGGCGGCGCGCTCGTCGTTCTCTTTCTGTTTTCCTCTCCCTCTCTTCCTCTCCTCCGCCGTGAACTCGCGAGATCCAAGGATCTCGTTTACTCCCAAGGTTCACCACGCCGATTCGCCAAGGCCGTTCTAGATTCGTCCGTAACTATTTCCGTGCTGCAAACGTGCGGCGGGCGATGCGCGAACGAGGCAAATTAGACAGAACAGTCTAAATTCGCTAAACAGCGTTCTGTAAAAAAAGAAAAGAAAAGAAAAAGTATCACTCCGTTCGTGCGGGTAGCGCGGGGAGCCATCGAGGCGAATAGAAAATTTTTCCGACTCAACGTCCAGCAATCGCGGGGTTTGCCGCACGGTGTCACTCGACGAAAAATTCGCGACAGCTGAAGCGACTCCACGATCCGAAATGTATAGCCGCGACGTGCTCGGAGAGCGCGCGAAGAAAAAGAGAATTTTCGACCCCGTCGAGCTTAAATCGAGAAGAACGCTCGTAAAGTCGGAAAGTCGCCGCGCCGTCGGCTCTAATTGAGTCGTGCCCGGCAATTAATAGCCGGTAGCGCGATTTTTTCGTCGCGCTGTCTCTCACGGCGAGGAGAAGGCTCGCTCGTCGCGCACACCTGTAGCTAGCGCTAAATTGCGCAAAATTACCTATCGTCCGCCAATAAAGACCGATATACGTTCATCGTCGGCGAGCGAGCGAGCGAGCGCGCGCGCGCTGTAATGCATTTATATTTCTAACATCGCGCTTTACCACCCACGCAGCATCGCTCGTGCATAATGCAAACCGATGTATACTCGGCTCGGCTCGGCGCGGCGCGGTTGATCGCGGTGTCGCTCGCGCGCGCGCGCACGTTCCGATATCCTGCGATATTATTTATTTGCCGGCGCGCAATTTTTCGCGCTCGGCGCGCAACCGTCCATGTGCGTTTTTCTCTATCTATTTCTCTCTCTCTCTCTCTCTCCCTCTCTCTCTCTCTCTCTCCCCCCTCCCACTCTTCCTCCAGGATTCTCCCGGGCGTATCCGCGTTCAGCGTTCTGTCCTGTTGAGGCGGATAAAGTCGGTATTCTGCGGAATGCGAAACGCGATTGAAATTACTATCGCGTCCCACTCGGTAGCGAGCGTTCTCGCGGCGCCGGTCTCTTTTCACGCTTCACATATAATTCATACGATAATACGAAAGGAAATAACCGTGGGTGCTATTTGTCCTCGTCGCGCGATGGCCGGCCGGCCGGCCAGCCGGCCGCGTTCTCGCCGGACAGATCTCAACGCCCGTAAATCAGGACTTTATTTTCGCGGCAGAGAGGAAGAAGAGCGAGAGAGGGAGGATGAGGAGGTGGAAGAAGATGAAGAAGAAGAGAAAGAAAGTAGAGAAAACGAGGCGCGTACCGCGATTCGAGTCCACGTTGCAGATTATACGGCCGAGAAACAGATGTTCGGGCCGAGTGCCTTAATTAAGAGGTAATTATTTATCCCCGCGGCGAATCGACCCCCGTCTCCCACCCTCCCTCCCGGAGCTCAGCGCCGTGCGACTTTCGTTAATGCGCCCGGCAATTAATACGGGACGAGAGTCCCTCCTCGCGAAAGGACACCCTCGCGATGCGCATTATGTGCGAGCTTTCGCGAAAGTTTCGTCCGACTCTCTTTTTTTATGCTCGCGCGCGAGAGGTCAGGTCCCCTCTCGACGGGTAATAATCGGCCGCGAATACTTGACGAATAATTTAATCCCGTGCGTGCAGGTGTTGCACGCCGTGAAAGGGAATAAAAAGCGCACTTTATGGTGCCGCTCGCGCGTCCGCACGCGGCATAAAGCGTGACGTAATTCACGAAACGAACGCATTGTCAAATTATTTGAAAGCGAGGAGCGTCGCGCCTCGAAGGTGCGAACAATGCCGTTTAAAAAGGCGCGAAGAGAAGAAAAGAGCAACGGAGATGCGAGAGGAGGGCTGACAGAGGGGAGGGAGCGGGGGAAAGAATGATAAAAATACTTTTTACGCAATCCTCATATCGCCTATGATGCTTCGTTGTTCATGCGGAAGATTCCGCTGTTGCTTATTGACAAAAGGCTAATTTTACGCCGTGCTTGCCCGCCGAGAGTGAGAAAGAAAAAGAGAGAGAGAGAGAGAAAGAGAGAGAACGCGCCTTCGCTGCATTCGTTTCTCTCCGCGCGTCTGATCCTATCGGTCGAATCTCCCGATCGAAGAGAAAGAAAAAAAAACAAGAGGAAAAAGAACGACGGTTAACCCTCCGCGCGCGAGATACTCTCTTCACAAACGATCCGCGCTCTCATCGCGTCGTTTCCTCAAGCGCGTGCCATAATTAAGAGGCGATCCGCGTTAGGCCTTGTCATTAAAGAATCATCTTGCCGGCGCACGTCTCGCCTCCTATCTAATAACGCTGAGATTAGCCGCTCCTAAAAATATTCGCGCGATAGCCAACGAGAGAGCAGTCACTCTAACGCGATATCTTCATTGCTCATATGTTCTTCAATTAGCTTCTTCGATTGAACTCCCGCTCTCCCCTCCCCTCCCCTTCCCCTGATGTCATTACGTTCTAATAACTTTCGGCATCTCGCGAGAACGGAGCCAATGAATGATCGAGTCACGACGCATCGCGGATCGGATTCTGCACGAGCTGTAATTCGCCCGACGAACGAGACGACAACGTCGTGATTGTTTCGACGACAATAATACTCTCGATCTGCGACGCGCGATTATATCGCGATTACGGCGATATAATGAGACACACGCGGTCCATTGTACGAACGAATTGGCGCCTCGCGCCGTCGTTTTATCGCTGTTAGCACCTTGTACGTCGCGGGCGCGCGCCTCCGTGAGCACAATAGAGCGATACGGATTAAGGATGGCACGGTGTTATAGCGGCCGCGTGCGTGCGCGCGCGCGGCGGCTATTTGCGAATTAATGTCGTCGCTTTATGGCGACTCCGGGGTTGAACGTCGCGACCTCGCGAGAGTAATTGGACTCGCGTCGCGAGTCGCCACTTAATCGTGACTCATCGCCTGCTCTCGCTTACGGATTATTCGCTCGCTCGGTCGCGCGCGAAAAAGAGAAAGGGAGAGAGAGAGAGAGAGAGAGAGAGAGAGAGAGAGAGAAAAAAAAGAGAAATTATCTGCTCCGAATGAGAGAGCCGCGCGCATCCGGAATGCGAATCGCCCGAGCCGTGGTAGACGCGCGCAGAAATTACGGATATTACGCCCCGCGATAATGATGTGTTAATACGACGTTAATGGCGCCCTTCGCGATCGATCGGGCCTGCCGATCGTTTCTGCATCGTCGGTTCTCGCGTGTCTCGCGCGCGCGCGTACGTTCTTATTAACGCGATATGATGCCATTATCCCACAATGGCGCACCGTGGCCTAAGGGCGTGCGGCCTTCTCGCGAATTGGCGGCGGTGTGATTTATATATCTGACAAATGTCATGCACCGAGAAACAGTGGGGATTACGTGAAAAAAGTCTACATGCTGCGCTACATGTCAAAAGCTACACGTCACCGTGCAAAATCTTGCGTTGGGTGGTATTAGTGACAACGTTCCTTGATTGTCTGCTGCAACGCTCGTTTTTTTTTTTTTGGCGACGTCGCAGGCGGCTAGTTGACGTGCGATCTCCGTGACCGGTTGAATTATATGTCGATGTCGCGAATGCCGTTGCGCCGCTAAACCGTCGTGTCTCGCGTTACTCCGGGCGCACGGGCGTCGACGTATCGATGCGTGTCACAAAAATCGATGACGCCATCGCGCACGGGTAATAACCGCGAAAAATCGAGGGGCGGAGACACCGATGACGTTCGTGTTTGTTGTGAATGTCGGAAAGGCGAGGGTATTTCTGGCCGCGGTGAGTCATGACCGCCCACGCAATCTCACGCACACAAGCCGCGATCGCGAATCGCGACACGTCGGCGAGAAGGAGAGAGAGGGAGAGAGAGAGAGAGAGAGAGAGAGAGAGAGAGAGGGGGGGGGCGAGAGCGAGCGAGTGCGAGAGGGAGAGGAAGAAGAGGAGAAGGAGAGCGAGGAGCACGCACACGTAATTTCGCGCTCACCTTGCTGCACTCGCGCGTACGTGATGCGCGTGCAGCCTCGGGCGGGGCATTTTTTATAGAATTAAGGATCGAGAGCTCTCTCTCTCTCTCTCTCTCTCTCTCTCTCCGTATTCGCACCCCGTATTTATCGTTAAATACGGTAATTTGATTCCGTGTAGTTTTATGCATATCACGCTCAAGTCCCAATCGGGCGTTATCGCCGACTCGAAATCGGGCTACTGCAATTAGCCGTAAAAGCGAGACATGAATGCGCGCTTGATGGGCAGAATGCGAGAATGAACGTTTCATCCAGCGACAGGCGAGACGAGCTGGCGTAAAACGAATTTTTGTCGCGTCCCCGGATTTTTCTTTTCCCCTCCTCTTCTTTTTTGGAATCGCTCGTTTAGGGGAGTTCGTCGAACCCTACCGTCGTCAACTTGCGACACAGCGGTGCCATAAGTCGGTGCACTTAGCGGCGGTTAGATTCCCCAGGAAGATATTAAAAACAGCTGGGCCGCGGCCATACGGTCCGACGTGTCGCTTACAAGCGACGAATTTATCGTTGCCGCTGCGAATTTAAGTGCCGCCCCGCTCACGCGCGCGACGCTTCGTCGCCTTCGATAAATTGGCTCGGGCGCTCGGAGAGGCACGTTTAAAAAATTAGGCAGATAACGAGCACTCGCTTCCGTAAATTCGCGGGAGTTCGCGCGGAACGCGTGAAAGCCTATCGATCATTATCCTCTGACTCTCGTATTTCTTATACCGCGCGAAAATCCGCCCGAAATTTAGAGCAACATCTCAGCACTCTTTACTCAAAGTCTCTTTTCTTTTTTCCAACGAGACACACCGACACACTGCAGGGGGACATCATATTGCTGATACTTTATACGATACATTCGTATTAATTAAGGAGCACAACGTATACTTTGATTGAAACGTTCGAGACGGAGGTATTTTTTTTTATCGCATGCGAGATACCGTCGCGAAGAAGAAGAGATAGCGCGCACAAGTATCTTCTTTTAGCCACCGCACGCCATTATACACCGTTCAATCGCTCGTACCCGCGCTCGCAGTCGCGATAGCGGAGCCAGTCATCGTCCGTCGTTTCATTACAATAACGAATATAACGTCCGTTAGCGTCCCGTGAATGTTGGGTGGAGTGATGTTGAGAGAAAGAGAGAGAGAGAGAGAGAGAGAGAGAGAGATAGAAGCGAGAAGTATATTCGCGCGCGGCCGCGAGTGGATGCTGCGCCATTACGTCACGTCGCGCCGCGCCGAGCCGAGCCGAACCGAGCTGTGCCGCGGTCACCAGATCAAAAGCAAACGAGGCCTCGAGCACCTCGAGGACAATAAGGCGTTGAGTACTCGTGGCCGCGACTTGATTCGCTAATTACCCGAAACAGCTTAAAGCGTCGTCCAAGAAAATACGTCGGCGATATCTGGGTCGATCCAAAAATAACTTCGATACGTCCACCCGCTTCATCTCGCCTTCGCTCTCTTCTCTTGGCTTCTTCTCGTTTCGCTTCGACCGGCTCAATGAAACGCATCCTCGTCTCCTGCAGGCGTTGCCCCGTCCCTCTCTTATTCTATCTCTTTCACTCTCTCTCTCCCCCTCTCTCTCAACCTATCTCCTCTCTCTCTCTCTCTCTCTCTCTCTCTCTCTCTCTCACTCACTCTGATTTCGCTTCCTCTCGTCGTCTTGTCGTATTCCTTTTTCGCTCTCCTCCTTTTTCATTCCCTCCCCCTCCGCTTCTTCGTCCTCTACGCTTCTTCCTCCCTACCTCGCCGCTCTTTTGCGGCGATTAATTTGCGAGGCCGCTACTTCGGAGCGACTCGATAGCTCTTAAATCCGGCACCGGGCTTTGCGACGTAGGAGCTGCTTCTGGTAATGCACAACTCGACTTGACCATTTGTAATGACGCAATTCGTGATTATCCTTTACGAGGCTGCGATTATTTACGACCGTTGCCGCGGCGCGGCGCGGCGCGTTCTCCGAGAGAGCGTGAATTATACCGCGCATCGGGGCGAAAATTACTTAATTTCCGATGCTGCCGATAAGTCGCCTAAGAGCCGGGGGAGGGGGGGACTCTTGTACGTTGTGCGTTGCGCGATCGTCGAAACGCACGCACGCACGCACGCGCGACTGCGGCGTATTAATCTCGTCGCGCCGACAATTTCTTGGCTGCCGCCTCGGATTTGCGCGTCGTTCATGAGGAGGAAGTAAAGAACGGTCGATTAAGAGAAGCGCGCGTTCTACAAGCGTGGCATCATTAAAAGGGTTGCGAGACGCCGCGCGTGTTCTCGTACGCGAACGCGTACCGGTAACCGGCGCGAGGGAGCCTCACGAGGGTACGTCGCGCGAGGCTGACGCGCGAGCGTTACTCATGAATCCTTCCTGAATTATGGCACCACTTTGTCCACTCGGGCAACTGTCTGTCTCCTGTAATAACCGCCTGTGCTTAAGCACACACCGCTCATGAGCGTGCGAGAGAGAGAGAGAGAGAGAGGGGGGGGAGAGAGAGAGAGAGAGAGAGAGAGAGAGAGAGAGAGAGAGAGAGAGAGAGAGAGCGGAAAGAAGCGCGCCGAGATGCGCTCGCGTGGCAAAATCCGCCTCTCTCCCGCTTCTTCGCTCGTTCGTTTTTACCATCGCTTTCACAGCGCCTTTTTTACCGCGCCCTTTTTTCCTCTTGCTGTCATTCTCGTGCCCCTCGCACGTCGGCGTTTCGCGCTTTGCCCGCCCTCTCTCGTCGCTGGGGACGGATCGTTTTGCCGCAATTAGTTTTGCGGCCGGCGCGCCGCTAAATCCGGCGGCGATCGTAAATCCGCGCCGACACCGACCCGGAATTCGCGCCGCGAACGATGCACCGCGGAAAATTGGAGCGTATCGCATCGCGCGGCGACTCTACCCGACGGTGGTCGACGTCAAAACTCGCGACATGTCGCGCTGCCCTGCCGAAATTGTGCGGCGATCTCGACTGTTGTCGACTCGCGATCGCGTGGGTGTATTTTCGCCGGAGGAGATGAGGGTGGTCGCTTGCAACGTCTCGCGACGTCTATCTCCGCGACTCGCTATCGCGCGATCGATGTTTCCGCTGCTGAGAAATTGCTGCTAAAATTCTACAGGATTTGTTTTCGATCGCTTCGAATGAATCCACGGCTTTACAAGCGTGTTTACGTTAATTTACACATCGTTACATCCGAAATTCGCAATCTGCAGGTGTAAGCAAAGTATATATATATTTAATAATTCCTAACGGGAGCGCAGAGCGGTAATTTCGCGATTGCGACAGCGCGTCAGGCAAAATTTCGCATACGGGCGCTTCGGAATCCTCATAACGCGTGCGTTCGGTCGTTGACGTGATGTCGCGCGTGGATAATGGACCTCTTGCATTCGAGAGGGCGGCTCGTGGGAAATTAATCTCGGCATTATATTGCCACAGCGTGATGTCTGGCTGCCGCTTTATTTCGGACTTTTGGCCCGACTTACCCGCTACAAGTATATCTGGCTACCGAAGGTGTTTAGCACCTTCTTCTCGTGTTCTATAATCAACAAAGCGGCTCATCGCGAAACCATGTCTCATCCGACGCCATCCTAAATTCATCTTGAACCACCGCCTCAATCGCGATTTTCCCTTTGTCCTGAATTTCACTGCCGTTTAGCAGTACCGATTTGCTCTGCGCACACACTCTGCACACATTCCAACATTTCTTTCCATTCTGCTTAACCGCGTGTCTGAAAGAGAAAAAGAAAGAGAACAAGAAATCCATTCTCGTCTAACGTCGGAAACACGATATTAACGTAATCGTAAACGTCAAGAAACGATTGAAACATTAGAATTGAAACGAGAAGACGTAAAATCGGAAGATAGCTGACGGAGCAGAGAGATTACCCAGAATCGACGAAGGGCGCGACTTAAGTGGCGCTCCGTTCCGTTCCGAATATACACCGAAACCGTTCCATCGCCGGCGAATCAAGATGTTATCGAGCGTCGGACGTGTATCTCGCGGCGATTGACTGACGTCCCCGTAATTACGGGAAAGGCGCGTGTCCCTCCACCAAAATAAAATTAGTCCCGACTCGGCCGCGAGAGGTGTACATCCTTCTCTGTCGCGCTTTCACACGCTCCTTTCTCACGCCCCCGCGCGCGCGCGCGCTCCTTTCGTAACGTGCCCACGGGATCTCTGTTCGTCTAGATTTCGACAGCCGCGGCCGATAACGCGTATGACGACTATGTAATTTCATCCGCCGCTATCACTGCCGATAGATCGCGCCAAGAGCCGTCCCCGATCGTCGAAACCGGCGTAATTTCGGGATATGAGCTCCGAATTCCGGCGTGCGAGAACGATTTCCACGCGTTGCACGCGTGACGCCCCGACAGTACACGCCAATTACCGCGGGTAGTCACGAAAATTCAATAGAGTAACTAATCTCGTCGAGCCTGACCGTTTCCGCGACGCCGGGCGATTAAACCTCGTAACCGAAACGTTTTAGATCCCCGATAGAGCGCATCGTAAGAGCGCGAGAGAACGTAAATGTTCGGATACCCGACATCCATATTCAGCTCTCGGCATTTGAGATAGGCGCTAGAAGATAAGTCCCGAGATCGTGGCTGGATCGTCGCGCACGTCCATCATTCGCCCAAATTGGCGAAGCTGAGGTTTCCATGGTGTGACGGAAACCTGGACGGACTTTTTGCCGAATATGTCCAAATAAGGAGTCACGCGCGTTTTAGATTGCGTTATCCAGGGAAAAATATATATGTACACACACACACACACACACACACACACACAGACACACGCACGTGAAGCTTCTAAACGAGAAAAAGAAGTCACTCGGTAAACGGCCGCGCTAGCGATTCGCGGTGCGCGGTTTTAACATCGACCGTGCGAGGGATGAGTCGCGAGATCGTTACGAAAACACCCTCCGTACGGGCGGTTGCTGTCCGTTTGATTCACCGTTTCCTGCGATCGTCGTATTTTTGTCCACGAGCGCGCGTGCCTCCGCGCGCGTTTCTTTCACTGCGTCTCGTCCTTTTTCCGCGCCACTCTCAACCCCTCCCGCTATCTACGATCCTGTCGTATTTTCTTACGCCTTCAACCCTTTCTTTTTGGTCCGCGGCGCTCGTCGCCGTCGCCGTCGCCGTCGCCGTCGTCGTCGCCGTCGCTGTCGCCGTCGCCGTCGCCGTCCGCCGTCTCATATGCGCCGCGCCGCGAAGAAAACGCGCTTCGTTTCTCCCGCGTTCATGTGTGCGTGCCTATCGAAAGGGCGAAGGCACGCGCGTGGAGGTGAGCCTACGTAGGTTTAATGAGCGCTATTATGACCTAGTTGCACTCGACATCGCGCACATAAATCCCGCGGCACATTAATCCTCGGAAGCCCCGGCAGTGAACTCTCCCGCGAGTGGCACACGCGCGCACAGCCGCGGAGGCCGGAGAATTTATTAATCGCTAAAGAAAGAAAACGAAGGCCCTCGCGGAAGTGACGAGCGCGCGCGGACTGCCGCCGCGGCTCGAAAAAATTGAGAGATTCGCGCGGGAAGGTCTCTCTTTGCGCAACCCCCTGCGCCTATAAATAAGCGCACGAGCGCCGGGCTTTTGAAAATGCTTCGTGCTCGCATCGGGAGTGACAGAGTTCAAACGGTCTAATTAGGGCGCCATACTTTTCATTAGTCGATCGACGGTACTGATGATCTTCACTCGTTAATTATAACCGATTACCGATTAGGACACTCGCGTGGTGCCCTTGGCATTCTCGTCGGGTCACAGATCCACTCCCCAAACAGGTCTCTATCTATTTATCTCTGGTCGACCTCCCTCGCCTCGTATTCCTACGAATTTAATTAGGATTCTTTCTTGCTCCCTCTTTCCCGCGTGCGCGCGCGCGCGCGCGCGCGCCTATCGTGAACCGGACTTTACTTACCTCCTTCGAAAGCGCGTCCCCGACGTGCACCGCGAAGATGCACGACGTACAAAAGGCACAGCGCGTGATCGTGTAAGAAAAAGAAAACAACGGCAAAAAAAAGGGAACAAGCGCGCGAGAAGAAATGCAAGAAAAGGTGAAAAATAAATACACGTTGCCGCGCGCGCTTGCTCGCTCCTCGCTCGCTCGCACCTCTCCTCGCGTCTTTATCTCTCGTCATCGCTTTCTCCCGGGCGTGATTTACGCCCAGCATGTCTTCCTTAATTAGGTTAAGGTTCTTTGGTCCTGCTACTCGGCCGAGAGCAGGACCAAAGGAGAGAAGGATGGCGGGCAGCTTCCGATTCGTCCGCGAAATTCATTCCGCTTAGTGCGAGAAATATCCGCGACTTGCTTTCGCCGAGATAAAAAGACACACACACACACACACACAGAGAGAGAGGGAGAGAGAGAGAGAGAGACTCACGCGCGGATAAGCTTAAGATGGTGCGCCTCATTGATCGACTTTCGTTAGTCGCCTCTCGCCGCCAATTATTACGCCTCATCGGTAGCTTTGCCCGCGCCTTGGCTGTTCTCGGTGACGAGGAGACAAGGGAGAATGAGAGGAGAGAAAACGAGGAGAAAGAGAGAAAGAGGAGAGACGCGCGTTTAACGAAGCGCGACACGATAACCGACGACGGCTTCAAGTAGTAACCGCTTTCTGCGCCTCGGTTGGTCAGCCGTTGCGTACTCTCGCAGCCACCGAAGGCCGTTCTAGGCCGTTTGGTAGCAACCGTTAGGCAATACTTCTTGCACCGGTTACCTTAAGCGTTCGCCTGAGCGCGCCCGGTGTCCTTGCGAAGATTCGAGCCGCCGCGCGTCGTGCGGTGGAGGTTGCGCCTCCTCGAAAAGAGCGACGACGTCGACGTGATCGCCGTTGACCCGTGAAACTCGGTCGCGAACGTGCTCGCGCGTCCGCTCATGCGGACAACTATTTTCCTTTTTCTTTTTCTCGTGAAGCTCCCGAGCGAGCTCTGACATTCGCTTCGGTACAGCGTTTCACACGAGGACCAAAAAGTGCAGCACATGATCGGTGCTCGGGAATGCCATGTCGACGGGGGTCGTCATCGCGCTTTCGCGAAGCCGTTCATCAACGCGCGCGCCTGCTGCTGCGAGCTGCGTTTTTCTCAGGCACTTCGATACGGTCGATGCCAGCAGTCTTTACGGCGCATTATTAGATCACGTAACACGACGACACACTTCGCTCCGCCTGGATTTACGCCGTACGGCTGCGCGTTTATTAATTCGCGACCCGGCGCGGGCGCGATTTAGTGAGGGGCAGCCGACGCGCGTTATTTCGCGCTAACTCTGAAATCTCTGTAGCACGTCTGCAGAGCCGAATAAAAGACGGCGGCGCGCGAAGAGGAGGAGGGGCAGGAGGAAAGGAGGCGGGTGAGGGCCGTTGCTCGCGCGAGGGAAACTTGGGAATTTATTAACTTGTAAGGTACGTTCTTGCGCGTCTGCAACGCAGCCACCCAGAACTCAATAAAATGTACTTTCGTTACTTTCTCGCGGTCTCTTTTTCCTCCCTGTTCTCTTGGCGCACGCTCGTTTATTTGTTGGCCGCGCGATAAAACTCTCTCCCTCCCCCTCCCCTCCCCCTCCCCCCCTCTCTCTCTCTCTCTCTCTCTCTCTCTCTCTCTCTTCCTCTCGGTTCCGTTTCTTTTCCCCAGTGCCTTGACGTCTCGCCCGGCCCTCCCCTCGTCGCTGCTCCCGTCGTCTTTTCATTTAAACTGTCCGCCGGTCGTAAGAAATAATGCTGGAAAAAGTCGCTGCTCGCCTCAGTTACGAGATATCCTCTTTAACGATCGCACTTAACCGCGTCTCTTGACGCTGACGTACGATGTACACAATATTCGCGATTGCAACGGGGAATTAAGCCCGATATAAATGCAGTCCCTTTGCTGTGGGGCTCCAATCGGGAGGGGGGGGGGATACACTACACACCGTATACGTTTCCTCGCGCTTTACGCCGTTCGTGTTACGAGGAACCCTCGTCTTACTCTTCCCTCCCCCGCCCTCCCTCCCTCCCTCCCTCTCTCTCTTTCTTCTCTCTCTGTCTCGAATTCTCAGTCGGAGCGAGAAACTCGTAAAAAATGCAGCCAGTCGGAGAGTGACGATCGAACGTGCAACGACTATCGCGTTTACTCAGCGCATCGTAATCGGCGTCGTGGCGGAGAGCAACGGCTGCAGTGCTGCAGAAGCTCTAGACGCAGCGCACGGTCGTACGCTCGCGGGCTCGCGATTACGTAAGTCCGCGGCCGCGACACACACGAAGGTAAGGTGGCGGTCGGCTCCGCAGGTTTGGCCGCCGCCGCTCCTTCGGATTCTTCCTCTTCTCATTCCTCGCGACGTTAAGAGCGCAGGCGGAGCGTGGTAACGGCGACGCGGGACACGTTGTGTTTTTCGCGATACCGCGCTGGGTATAGGCGAACACACGGCGCGGCGGCACGGTCTATGGTCAACTATAAAGGCCATCTGTTCGCTTTTAGAGTCTCCTTTATATCGGCCCCGGTGACGTCACTCGGAGAGCCGGCGAGATAAACCGAGAGACGGACGCCCACTCGCCACCGTCGTGTAACACCTTGCTCTCCTCTTTGTCTTCGCCCACCGTCGCCCCCTCGTCGCCCTCCGCGTCGCGGTGTTCTCGCGACGGGTCCGTCGAATTCAACGAGCCCGCATTGACTGACGCGCGCGTTATACGGCGGGACTTTAACGAGTGTTCGTCTAATCGCCGTGAGGCGAGTTTCGAGGAAAGGTCTCGCGCGACCGCTCGGTGCTTTTGGCACGGTTATTACCGTGAACGTCATTGTCGTCCGTAAATCATTAGCCGCGCTCGTTTCCACGCGCATACGCACGTCGCGTAGCCGACGTGACGAGCCGCTAGGCGTGTGCTGTTCCGCGGGGGAGGGAGGGTTCGTTAACGACGACGGATCGGAACAGGTCTCCGGTGCTGGGGAAAATCGGCAACCGTCGCGGCTGCGTTCACGGTTCACGCGCTACCGCTCTTCCGCGCCGCGACGCGAACGATTCACGTTGGATCAATCTATACCCAACAGAAAGTCATTTCAGAACAAGCGGAATCATCGAGATTTTAGAGGATTTTACTCTTATACAGGGCGTATAAAAAGTATCGGGACGATGAAATATCACAAGAACCAAGCATTTTAGAAAAAAATGCTTCAAGTAGAAATTCGAGAGTAGAGCTTCAAAAGATCTACTTTGTCTACTGACATTATGAGTTTGACCTTGGGTAGCATCGCTAAGGTCAGGACAAGGGTCACCTTGAGTTTTTTAAATGAGACTCCCTATTTTTTATTGCATATTCTTGTAGCCTTTCTTCAGACCTTTTCAAAGCACTGTAATTTTTTTCACTTTGAGTAAACCGTTTCGAAGTTATCGAGCTTTTGATGGTAAGATGTCCAGCCAACCGAGGCAAGATCAAAGAAGTATCCGGCCAGCCAAGGCAAGATCAAAAAAGTATCCAGCCAGCTAAGGCAAGTTGATCATAAAGGAAAATTAGCAATTGAAAGCGCCATTAATGTATCAAATGCTCAAATTGTTCACCATTCGTTGTTTGACAATGCGCTAATCGATGATAAAACCTGAAACAACATCTTCTTGCAAAAGCGTTTGAGAATAATAATGTTAATCTCTAAAAGAAAAAGTAAAATCTAACGAATAAGCTAGGAAACAAAAAGATTTATCCAATAAACAGAAATTTGTATTAATTAGACAAACAAAATCGATAATTCAATTATAGTAAGAAAAATCATTTATCTTTTCCGTATGAAACAACGCGTATCATGTACAAGTAATGTATTCTACTTCAAGTCAAATTCATTGCAGTTGATTTGAAATGATTCGAAGGTAAATTTTAGTGCTGTTATAAATTTAGTACATTAGTATTACTTTTTTCAATATTACATGTGTCTGAAATACAAGTCACGAAAGTTGCTCCAGCCGCTGGCTGGACATTTTATCATAAAAAGCTCGATAACTTCGAAACGGCTTACTCGAAGCGAAAAAAATTATAGTGCTTTGAAAAGATCTGAAGAAGGGCTACAAAAATATGCAATAAAAAGTAGGAGGTCCTATTTAAAAAATTCAAAGTGACTTTGTCCTAACCTTGGCGATGCTACCCAAGGTCAAACTCATAATATCAGTAAATAGATCTTTTAAAATCCTACAATTTTTATTTGAAACATTTTTTTCTAAAGTGCTTAGTTTTTGTGATATTTCACTATCCCGGTGAACTTTTTATACACCCTGTATATGTACTTACGCTGAAATATGGGTCAGTAAGTCTTTGAGTTGATTTTCTCTAAAAATTCCTGAATTTCATTCATGACGACACAACCGGGAAAAGCAACACAAACTGAATAACGATCTCTCTTCTTTCTTCCTTTGCTCTAGACGTCTATTATTTTTATTTTGATACTTTTTTGGGTATAATTGTAAGTAAAATAGAGAAACGTCAGAACTGCCCGCAGAAATTTTCCTAGATCCTGCTGTCTTCGTGTTTATATGGGCTTTATATGGGAAATCCGTGTGCGAGTCGAAAAATAGGCGCGTTGTTCTGAGGCGACATGTACAGTCGTGGACAGAAAGGTTGTCAGGTTTTTTATAGTGAGTTTCGGAACGTATTCTGTCTTGACGAGAATGAGAACTTCTGCTCTGACATGGCTGCGCAGTCATCGGTTGAAGTATAGAGAAAATATGTCTGTCATTTAAGAAAATATATCAACAATAAATTTGACATATAAAAAGAGGCTCGGGCATCCAATATTGTCGCAAATACGAAGGAAGATAAGAAGAATATAAGCAGAGCATGGTAAGAAATGGTTTTCATCTTTGTTGGTATATGATTTCTCTATTCTTCAATCGATGACTGCGCAGGCGTGTCAGAGCAGAAGCTCTTATTCTCATCAAGACAGAATACGTTCCGAAACTCACTATAAAAAACCTGACAACCTTTCTGTCCACGACTGTACACGATCAGACGCTATAAATATATTCAGGAGCCGATTTGTATATTGTCTCCGCTCCTTGCGGAGTACATTTTGTCGGTTTTATCAAAAAATATCCTTTCTTAGATCTCCCTTGTACAAAAATGTTCTGTGATTTTGACGAGCTTATTGGAGTACATTATAAAGAAACGTGTGTATTTTTGACATCGTCAACGTACTTCTCGCACGTTTAAGGGTTGAAACAACCCCCGGAAGGGAACTTGTTGAAAATCGTGAGCAAGTTTCTTTGAAAATTTGGGACATGTAAAGGAGATATATTTTGGACGAAAGTTCGATGTTTTTTCATAATCGTGCATTTCGACCTCTTCAAGTATCAATTTTCAATATTTGCCCGCTCTACCTAAAATTCGCTAGAATCAAACACTCGCGTTCGTACACTCGCTGATGTTACCTCCGATCGGTGGTGTCACGCTCGTAAATATCAGTCGCGATCGTGCGTGATTTTTCGGCGTTTGGAGGGCGTCATCTTCGTCGTCATCGGGAATTGTTTGCGATCTCTTGTAAGCAAGGCGCAAAGCGAGGTTTCGTAAGGCGGCGTTAACGCCTTCTAGCGAGGATCGATCGAGCCAGCAGCCTGGTCGCACGTTTGGCACAACGCCAGCCAGGCGTCCCGACGCTTTCCGAGATGGTGGACCGAGTCCGGCCGAAGGCAGCGTCCCGGCGTCAGCATCGGCGTCGGCGTCGGGCGTCCGTCAGTGCGCGTGTGACACGGCTGCGAGGCGTTACGGCGACCTAGACGCCCTCCACCTCGCGATGTGAACACACCCGCGACACCACCGTCGCCTACGTCGATCTCGCCACGATCCCCGTACGATCCGCGCGCGACCCCCCCCCGGAGGCAGCAACGGTTTATCGCGGTAGCACGGAAATGAGTCAGAATCGCGAAAGGCCGTCGCGAAAGACTGTAAGCACGTCGAGCCGATCCGCGCAGCTCGTGTGATCACCGTCGTCGTCGTCGTCGTCGTCGTCGTCGTTGTCGTGACCGGCAAGAAGGAAAAAGTCGGAACCGCTCACGTTGCGTCACGACGTAGTCGTGCACCGAAACAGGTGCACCCTGGCGCGGTTGCGCTCAGCCGTCGGTGCTCCCGAGACTTTTGGAAGTCGCCCGCGCGAATCTCGTGTCCTCGAGACCAGCCGACCCGCGGGGTGGTGATCGTCATGCCCATGGGCCTCTGATCGCCGCTCGCCACGGCGATCGCGCGCGTCGCGGCAGGTCGGGACAGCAACAGCGGGACAATGTGAGAGAGGGAGAGGGAGAGAGAGAGAGAGAGAGAGAGAGAAGAGAGAGAGAGAGAGAGAGAGAGAAGAGAGTGCGAGGTGACCCGAGCGAGATGACGAGTCGGACGGGGTCGGTCTCTGAAGCTCATCATCGGCGAGGGCCAAAGGCCGCGAAGCGCGCAACGTATCATTCCCAGACAGACAGATAGACAGATCGACGAAGCTGCATTCCTTGTAACCTCGAGACGGCGCGGAAACAGCGCGGCCGACTGTTTTCTCTCGGAAGATTGTACATAAAGAATCAATGCACGCGCGCGCCATCGAGCGCTGACCGGCCGAGTTGCGCGCGAACTTTGACACGCGTCACATGTCGCGCGCGCGCTCTCACACCTGACACACCTGAGCGAGCCGCAAGAGGAAAGGTGTTAACGCGCGTGTTACGCGTGGACGCGAATCCGCCCGGACCACTTGGAATGCACGAGACTATCTCCCGTTCCTCCTCCGGCGAGTGCCCTCGCGATTCTAAGGCGAGGACCCTCCTCCCTCGGCCTCCCGCAGCCGCGTAACCCACGATCGATGATCCGCGCGGACAGCGCGAGTGACCGAGTGGCTGCGGGCCGCGCGTCGAGACGATCCCGCGACTTCCGTTCCGATTAAGCCGACCGCGCGTCGATCCGGCCGTCGAGCGCGCGCGCGTGCGCGCGCGCGCGCGGCGCTCGCCAAGAGTGCAGCGAACGAGGGCGGGCGGACGGGTGCGCGAGAGGGGGGGAGGGCGGCCGGGGGTGAGTGGGTGCATGTGAATGTGCGCGCACGTGCGTGGCTCTGTGCGAAGTGCATAAACCGACGATGGGATATCGGTGAGATCACGAGGTCACCGCAGAATGCCTGAGCCGAGGGCAAAGCGCTGTAAACACTGTGACGGTACGCCAGGCGACGAGTGTGCGTGTGTGTGTGTGTGTGCGTGCACCTTGCCGCTGTGTGCGTGCGCGTGCGTGCATGTGTGACGAGACTGATTATCACACACATACGCGCACCGTACACGCACGTGTCGATGGCTGCGACTAACATCATCTGCTGGTTGACTAATAAAGAGCGTTGCGTTTTAGCCGATTGTGTGTGCCTTTTCAGATTTAACCCTCCCTCATTAACTTCCTCATCACCTAGACGCCCGTATCCGGGCGCGCGAGGACGGCGAGACACGGTAGTCGCACGTCCCGCTGAACTCGCGCGTGCAGAGTCCACGAGGTGGACGCGGAGATGGTCCACGAGACCAGCGGCGAATGCAGGCAAGCGATGAGTCCCACTTGACTCGCCTCCGAACGCGGCTTCGTCATCGTGAGTCGTGTCGCGTCGCGTCGCGTGCCGATCGTTGTGTGTATCGAAAGCGCGATCTCGCAACGCGTGCGTGCGAGATTCCCGCGTGCTTTTCCCCCGCTGACTCGGAATCGCCGCGCGGAGCGGCTAATGAAGTTCTCCGAGCGGCGCCGCGGCAAATTAATTAGGACGGAGTTGATTAATTCCGCTCGTCTCGCGAGTGAGCGCGATAAGAGCGGAGTCACTCGTCTCGTTGCGGCGGCGGCTCTTTCGCGCGCCTCAGTCGCTTTGAAACCGTTGATGTGCAAACGAGTTGAGTTGCGAGGTGTGACTTTCCGCGAACGCGCGACTTTTCGGCTGTGGGACGAGACTATTTTATTTGTGGATCGTTTATTCCGCCACCGCGCGGCCCAGCCGGACATTTGGACCGCCAGGGCTTGAGGCAGTCCGAGACGAATGCGCAAAGTGCATTCCGGATCGCCTGGCGATCACGTCCAACTGCACATCTCCTCCCTCTCTGCCCTCACCCGGCCTCACTTCGTCGCGTTCTCTTCCTCGGGCTTTTTCTCGCGAACCCTCTGTTTGGCCGTCTTGTTCCTTTCCTCTCGTCGTCACTTCTTTCTCTCTCTCTCTCTCTCTCTCTCTCTCTCTCTCTCTCTCTCGCGAGCGAGCGAGCTGTCTATATCCCGGCATAGTATTTTTACTCTTACGGTTGTTCACCCTCTTATCTGTAGGCTGCGCGACAGTTATCTGACCGGATCAGCCGTCAATTTACGCGTCTTTTGTGCGCGCCGGTTTCCTGCGATCCGCAATGCCCGGTCGAAATATTGCGCGAGAAAGGGAGAGATGGGGAGAGACTCGATCGTCTAGTTTGTTGAAGGAACAGCGGCTATTTTAAAAATCGTATTCAAAAGCAGGATCTCTCTCTCTCTCTCTCTCTCTCTCTCTTTCTCTCTCTCTCTCTCTTTCTGTCTTTCTCTTCCTCGGACACGGGTTTATTTGAATTTCTTTCGCGATTAAATCCCCCTTGTAAACACACCGCGTTCGTGCAAGTATGCTAACGATCACTCCGATTCCCGGTATTGACCTACTTCACTTTGTTCAACAATTTTACGCCGGACGCGATCGCGCCCGATCTTTCTTTACTGCCGCATCTGTCGGTACCTCTATAAACACCGTCGTCGCGCAAAGTACAGGGCCAGACATTGGGCACGGTAAGTGTCGAAATGGCAAAAATTCTCTATCCATTCTTCAGTTTCGCGCGCTCGTGTTCCTTCCTCACATATTCAGCTGTGTTTTCTAGAAAGACAAACTTCCTCCTCTTCTTCGTCCTGTTTCTCGCGGATGACAAATGAAGTGGGCGCGCGTCTATCCGTGGGCTTTATGCGATGTGCTAATTATACATCGCGTTTTACGTGACGAAGTGAATTCGTCTGATCGAACCTGACTCAGAAGGAAAGCTTTCAGCCCACCGCGATGATCCGTCTGAGAAGGGCGGAAATTCCTCTCCCCGTTCTTTCCCTCTCGTTCACGGAAAAGTTCGTTCTTAATAAACGCCCCTTCGTCCGTGCCATCAAACGCTTTCTTCGAGTCGCCGGTCGCGTCGCGGATTCGCTCGGAGATGAAACGAATCAATGCTCGTCGCGCGCGTGAAATCAAACATTCCGCGGTCCGCCAATTTGCGGATCGCGCGTTGATACCGGCTGAAATATTCGGAAGAGCGAGAGAGTTTCTCGCACGTTGTATAACCCCGCGACAATCTCGGCATCCTGAGACACTCGGCGCGCGCGCGCGCGCGCGCGCGTGTGTAAGCGCGCGGGAGTTTCCGTGGATTTATTTAACTTTCGTGCGGAATGCACGAGTCGAAAGTCTTACGTCAGTACCCCATGAGTATTAAAGCAAACGAGAGGAGCCTCGGGGCCCCTTGGCGAATATATAGAAACGATGATGCGATCTCGCGCGCTTGAAAAAAAAGTTGAAGGTTGCGTGCTTGAGCTTTGTCTCATCGCGCGCGCGAGATAATATATCGTCCATTTGCATGCAGCTTCTCTCGTATTTTCAAGAGAAACGGTAAGCGCGACGCGACGCGACGCGACGAGAACGACGAAGTTTTATATTCTCGCTCTGTATCTCACGGGAGCAGGCCTTCTCTTCGTCGTCTTCTTCTTCTTCGCCGTCGTCTTCGTGTTCTTCGCCTTCTCTTCTCTTTCCTCTCCTTCCTTTCTTTTTTATCTTCACGCCGGTTGATCGCGAAGCGTTACATAACGCGAGGCTTATTTCTATACTTCTTTTCACGCGATGATCACCGAGTCCGCGGTCAGTAAGTATAAAATCGTCGGCGCGCGTGGGCGTTGACAATCGCATGACCGCAGGGAGGATCGTTCGCCGAGTGGAGACGATCGATAAATCTCGATCTAAATTTATCTTCCTCACGGGAACGTGTTTCGCGCCGCTCGTAATCGTTCGCGCTGCTTTTTTCGATTTATGGCCGCCGGCTTCCAGCTATACGGTTTTACAGCTTCGCCCTGTTGCGTAAACGCGCGTTATTCCGCGTGCTGTGTAACTCCGCGACGATTATTCATTCGCGCTCTCGGAAAGACAGGTTGCTAGGGAGAGTGAGGGGGGAGGAGAGGGTAGATCTTACAGTGGTGTATATGGTGCGAGATTTTTCGACGATCTCAGCGGTCCATCTCGACGACGACGACGACGACGACGACGACGACGGCATAAAAGTGACTCGTAGATACACGAATGGCTCGTAAACATAGCGGCGAACAGCTGTCGATGGAAAACACAGGTTATATTTAAGCCTGACTACGTTGGATATCCGGTTCGGTCTTGACAATAGGTCGGTCGCAAACGCAAATTCATCCGCGCTCGCCGCAACGGTGCCCGAGCGAGAAACGCCCGAGCGAGAAACGCATGCGTGCGTACGCGCGCGCGCGCGCGTAATCGCAACAGATGTGATTAATTGTTTCCTCTGCAAACGGCTCCCCGGCGAGGCTGGCGCTCGCGCGTGCGGTAGTCAATAGCGAGGCGTGGAAAGAATGCCGCGTACAAATATTATGGGAATAGGTCTGAGAATTTCGGGGCACCGCTCGAGGGGCGGCCGCCGAGTCGCCCACGTCAACGTGCGTAAATTAAATGGCTTTTAAAGAGCAACTCTTTCGAGCGATTCTTCGGCTCTACTGTGTAAACGTTGTAAATCTGGGCGGACCTAGGCGATCGCGAACGCGCGCCAACAGGTGGATCGTACGTCATTTTTGTCCAATTGTCGTCGTCGTCGTCGTCGTCGTCGTCGTCGTCGTCGAGGCCGCGTCGTTTCCGGCGCGCAACCTCTTCCGTCTTCGCGTTCGACGCGCTATTGCGCAAAGCTTGCGGACAATATCGTCTTTCTGCCTCACGAGTCTCAAAGTCTCGTCTCGGGGAGAGATCGCCTCTACGAGGAGTGACTAAAGCCGAGAGTGTCCAGCGCGCGACCTTCGCAGGACTCGCGCGACTGTTGCGGATGAGAATTTGGCAACTCGCGGTTCTCGACGACTCTTTCGATTATTTATCGGCACGGTATGCGCGAAGCGTGGGCGCTCGCCCCTCTCGGCCCCCCTCCCCACCCCACCCCCTTGCCGTTTCCTGGCCGCACTCCAAAGCGCGACACCCTCACACTTATGGATTATTTCTCGCATACGACGACCGAGTGAGTATTATGCATCCACCGCACCGACGACGACGACGACGACGACGGTCTCTTCGAGTGGAAGTCTTACGCGAGCGCCCACGTACGCGCGCGGTTACAGGCTTACGCGTTACGTCGTCGCGGTTACGTGCGTCCTACTCCCGATCGCGCTCCATGGCTCGTGACGTCCGCGAACTTTCGGACTCGCGTTCGACTCGCGATTAACCACGTGAAAACACGCCGTGGAACCGCGTGCGCGAAATGGTATTCCCGACATGGTGACGAGACTACAGCGCGATGTCCTTGGTCGAGTTAGCTGAAAACCGGAGCGATTCGGAATGCGTCGCTGCGGAATCGGGATAAGCCCGATACACGACGTGTTGACGACACGCGGATTGGAACGCTCGCTACGCGCGCGAAAATAATAAAGCGCGAAATCGGCCGAGCTAGAGACCATGCGCGAATGTTAGATTGTATCCTGCAGCTTGGCATTCTAGCCTGTCCGCTTAATAATATTCTCGTCGCGTATATTTCTAGTTGTTCGCGTAACGTTCCGTTATTACTATGACAAATTTGATTCTTAATTCAGAGCGCTATCCGCCTTGGCAAATTGCAGAAGTATTCTCCGTATGAAACGCCGAGCGCGTTTCACTGAGCTCTCGATATTAATAGTCCGTTCGTTCGTTCGTTCGTTCGTTCGTTCGTTCGTTCGTTCGTTCGTTCGACCAAGCCGAGTTTCTGTCTCCTTCATCAGGAGATTCCCCCCCCCCTCCCCGTACTTCGACACGTGCAGATACGCAAGCCTGTTCTCTCTCTCTCTCAGGGTGGAAGATACGCGGCCTTCGAAACGCCGCGTGGCTTGGCCTCGATATAATTCGTCGATTAAGGCGTCGTCATTGATAGATCTCTCGGCGGAGTATTGATCTCCGCGGTCTCGCGGCCGCCGTGCCGCGCGTCGCCTTCCTTTCCCGCCTTTCCGTAATCTTTTCCGCCTCGGCTGCATACACACGCGCCTTCTCCTCCTGTTGCTCTTGGCAGATATAAGCGTGGTTTACGCCGTAACAGCTGTGGGCGCACGCACTTTGCTCGCGCAAAACATCGCTAATGGACCGACAACCCCGAATCCAGTCGCGGCCTCTCTTTCTCCCTCGCACGCGCCTCTCTATATACAGTGTAGAAAGAAGTTGATTCTCACACGCTGCCTTTTTTCTCGACACTTTTTCGGTTATCTCACGCTCTTTTGTCAACGTGTGAAGGCACATTGTGGCGGACGAACCGCCCGCGCCGCTTAAAAGTCCGCACGCTGATCTCGCGATATCCAGCTGACAATATTTCTCCTCGAGTTGAGTAAATCGAAACGTTGCTGTTCGATTCTCGAATACTGATTTCGAAGAAACGGACAGAGAGAGGAGGGGAGGGGAAAGGTCGCCACGCTTCGCGGGATTTCGCAACACGTCCAGTCGCGAGATAGATTTTCCGAGAACGACGAAAGGCGACTTCGATCGGGTATAGCGTGTGTTTTGAAATTCAATTGAGGTCGCGACGAGAAAACGCTGAGTGAAACCTTTCCTCCGCGAAACATCGGGGACCGTCGTGAAGTAAGAAGTGAGGCGCGAACGGAATGGCCGCTTCGCTTTTCGCGATTCGGCACGTTTCCCGTCGAGAGTTGCCGCGTCGCGGAATCGTTTCCTTATTCGAATAACATCCGCAACCTTCCGCCGCGATTCGCGAATAAGCCACTCGGATCCGAACGGGATGAGAACTCCGGGCGGAATAAGAAGCGGAAGTGACAAGCGGGTGGGTGCGCCTCGCGCTTTCTGCGATTCGGCACGTTCGACTCGCGGTCGGCTCGCGCGCCTTTCGCGCCTTTCGCGCCTTTCGCGCTGCCCCCCGTGACGTGCGAATCGTCGCGCGTTTATTACGCGCGCCGTTACCCGTGCGAAATTCGGCAGCGGCTGCAGTACGTAGCAGATTTACACGCGAAGGCGGACCCGCTCGCTCGCTCACTCGCTCGCGCGCGCGCTCGCGCGCGTGCAGCCGATGTGCCGAAGCTAAACATTCCGCGGAGCATTCACCCTGGCATTGCTGTAAAAATAAACGGATCACCGGCGCTGCACAACCCGCCTCGTCTCCGGGGTCTCTGTTTCATTTACGATAGCACTGAATCGACGAGAGAACTGAGGCGACGTCGCACCTCTTCGGCTTTCTCGTCGAATCGTCGGCTGACCTTCGCGTCGGAGAGGATGTGTTGTCGACGACGGGATTTTCGAGCCGGTGGCGCTGCTTCGGCCGGGCAATCTAAGGGGATCTAAGGCGGCCCGGCTCTCTCGTAATAAACCTTGAAATTTCGGTCCAACACTCACGGAGACGTTCTCTCTCCTCGCGCACCCTCTGTCGCGCTTTCGACAGAATCGCGCACACCGATCGTGCCCCGCGGCGCGCGGCGTCGCAAGCGCGACGAGATCGCGGCCTTCCCCATGGTGTTCGGATCCGCACAATCGTCTAGTATTTTCCGCGAAGCGAAAGCGCGATGAGACGCGCGACGCGACGCGACGCGACGCGCAGGAAAGAATACGCGCTCGCGGGAATACGTGCCAAGTGAGTCAGTGAGCTGGATGGCACACGAAATTAGATCGCGTAGCTATTACACGCGACCACCGGCGGCGACGCCCGCCGCTGTTCCCGTCCAATTTGCATCGTTGGAACGTAAGCTGCGTGTTGATTCAGCGGTCGCTTCGCGCGGCACGCTGCCGAACACTCGCCCTCGCTGCTCGGCTCTCGGCTCGTTTCATCTTGTCCGATCGCCTTTATTACATTATCGCGTTTGGCGCTAATCGAGACTGCCAGCGATTTTTCATCGGCGCGACGAGAGTTTTGCAAATTGCGCGAAGACGACGCGTGGCTGACGGGGACGGGTCGATCGACGGGGACCGGCCGGTCGGTCGGTCTAGACGTCGTCTTTATCCTATCGCCGTAGATCACTCGCTATACTTAGAACGGGACGAGTGCCTTTTGCAGCAGGCGAGAGAGAGAGAGAGAGAGAGGAGCGAAGATATGCGGCGACTACACGACCGGCTGGTCGCGCCAATTCGCATTGTTGCAAAGGTTCCTTCGTCCGTAAATCGGACCGAGACATTCTTGATTCGCGGCCGTGTCGCGTCCGTGCGATCGATTATTTCGGGACCGGTTAAAATCGACCGATAAACAACGAGATTTCGTCATTCGATGCGGGGACGCTCGACCTGCGCGCCGCCTCGTACGCCATTCGTGCATCTCGCGATTAACGCGCTTCAGTTAAGGCGACGAAAGACTACTTTGTCTCTGTTTCTCCTCTCTCTCTCTCCTCTCTCTCTCTGTCTGTCTCTCTGTCTCTCGGTGGCTATCTATCTAGTTATCTATCCATCTCCCTTCCTTTCGCGAACACTGTGATAATTGCTGGGCGCGTCGCATTAATTTTGTGCTCGACGTTATTTCGACGCGTCTCGACTGTAAATAGCGCGACGGGAATTAGAAGGCAGACTCCTGGCACCATTTTGACGGCGAAACACCCTACATATACAGCTAATAACGCCTCGGAGAGCCCGCGAATGGAACAACGGAATCCGCGAATAAAAAACGACGACCCGACGAGATATGACGCTCGCCTGGCGTGGACTTGGCGAGCAGTCTAGGAAGCGACGCGGCTGGGGGTGTTGTAGCCCTTAATGAGCCCAACGTGAGATCAGTCTAGCCTCTTTAACTCTGTTGCCTCTGTCAACCGTCTCTGTCCGCTAAGAACTTTCACTGTCTTCTTCTTCTTCTCATCCTTTTCCTCCTCCTCCTTCTCCTCCTCCTCCTCCTCCTCCTCTTCCTCCTCCTCCTTCTCCTTCTCCTGCTCCTCCTCCTCCTCCTCCTCCTCCTCCTTTTCGTCGCCGCTTCTCCACTCTCGTCCGCGGCACGTCGTCCGGAGGATGACCTGGATGGTACCCAAACGAAATACCCACCTTCACTGCTTCCTTTTTCACGAGCCATTTTGGAGAAACGGCCGCCGCGTTGCTCTCCAGCTTTCTTGCATTTTAACGGTGTAGAACCAGTGGACTGACGACGACGACGACGACGACGACGACGACGACGACGACATGATGCAACCGCTGGCGCATATTTTTTTCGCGCATCTCCTCGTCTTCGACTTCGCGGCGTTCCCGAGAAGCACCTCGAAAAATTGCGATACCGTAACGGACGTTATTTTCGAGCGTTCTCGGCTGAAAACGCGTCCGTGAAAGGCTTCGATAACGAAGTGTTCGGGGAACGAATGCCCCCTTCGTTCTTTTTTCCTTCCCGAACACACCTGCCACTCAAGAATATGATAGATCACGTAGTGAATTGGCTCCGTCGCGGTCGCGGCGTGCCAAAAAGTTGATTGAATAACCTTACGATCTCGACGGGTAATTCTGTCGGGCGGATCGACGTCAGCGCCATTGAGAGCTATCGAGTGCCAATGAACTGACCCCTTGATATCTATGCGATCGCTCGGCTCGAGGGTTGACGCACTCTCCCGCGACGTCGCGCATCTCGCGCCTCGATCCGATCGTTAGCGCCGATATTTCTCGCTCCCTTTCTTCCCGGGAATCATCTTGCCGATTAATTGACTGCGCGTTAGGTAATTCGCGGGCAACTTGGCACGAGTCTGCGCCGAAGAGCTTTCCCATTATCTACTTCCTGTTAGCGTCATTGTGCGGCGGGTAAACTGTAGTGAGGAATTGGCTGCCTTCCGGGCGCGTTCCTCAGTCGAGTTGGTCGACACGGCTAGAGAGAGAGAGAGAGAGAGAGAGAGAGAGAGAAAGAGAGAAGAGTCATTTGCTATCCCGCCGGGGCGGCCAAATCTCGGCGCGACGAATATTTTCAGATATTTTTGAGCGGATTAGAAGCCCTTGTGGCTACTTACGTAGCACCGACAACAAGTGTGAATAGGTGCGGAAACGTCGTGTAATCGCTGCGTCGGAGGATACCGGAGGGCCTATAAATAACCGAGAGGAATCACACGCGCGAGTCCCCCAGATGCTGATAATTAGGAGCCGCGAAACACGCGCGATCGACTCTGATGCTCGATCGATCTGTCCCCGAGAGGCGAGAGAGCGATTACCACACCACTCGGGGTGTAACACGTTCTTCAGAAAAGGATGAGGGAATATTATAATGCGTTGCGAAGAAATAATCGCGCTCACGAATAATCTCGCGGCTAACGCGGCTTTTGCGACAGACGCCTGATTGCGCGGCGAAGGCGCGCGCGTGTTCGCGATCGAGAAGACGAATGCGAGCGTCCCGAGAGCACTTGTTATTACGCCGTATACGCCGTGGGCTCGCGATCATGTCATCTCGCGTGACGCGAGATGGCTTGTAAACGTTCATTAGATAAAGACATATTTCGCGAACGCATTTACATAACTCTTCGGCAAGCGGCGACACGAGAGCGCGTAGCTGTGGACGTCACCCACGTTCGCTCGGGCTCGTCGTTCGCCATAATTCTTCCGTTGTCTTGTCCCGAACGCGGCCTTTAGCTCGCGGTTACGCGCGAACGCGCGTTTTGTGCGCGCGCGACGCGACGCGATGCGACGCGACGCGACGCGACGCGACGCGTTACTTATTATAACCCGAGGTAAAAGTGTCAAATGCTGTTCTCTGTGGCGGGCGTTTTGGCGAATCGCTGGACTCAAGCGCCGCGCCGCGCCGCGCGGAATAAACAAATTTATCGAGCCGTGGCGTCGCGTGCTCCTAGAAAACGAGGCGACCGGTGTATTCCTGTCGCGACGGCAGGTGCGCACTCCCTCGCACTGCCCTACGACAATTCGTCGATTTGCTCTGGATCCCCTCCGCTCTGGATTTCCGTCGCGCGATAAACCCGCCGGCGAAGCGCCGGCGCACGCTCGCCCTGGGTACAACTCAAAGCCTAAATAAACCCGCCGACTATTATTAGCGCGAGTACGCTCGGGAATTAGAGTCGCTAAGGGAAAAATGAAGGAAGGTGAAAATGTACGCCGATGGCGGCACGCGCGTCTCTCTCACTCTGGACGTTGTCGTTAGTCTTTAGATTCGGATACTGAAACTTTCAGAATAATATATATCTAATATGAATGTATAATACTCAGGTATTTAAGAGAGTTTAAACTTAAATTTAAATTTAAAAACCAAAAAGATCTTCAGATCTTGAGATACGCGTCTCAGTGTTGGCATTTTAATTTCCCGCGCAATGTTCAACGCGAAATCTTTTCTGCGAAATCAGTTCTGCTCATACCTGAGCAGAGACTGAAACTTGTTCCCTCGCGAAAAGTGACTTTTATGATCGATTTCTCCGGTGATTGCAATTGACGCGTGATCTCGTGAATTAGAACGAGATCAATCGTCGGAAATGTTCAATTTCTCTCTCGTCTCTTTCTCTCCCTCTCCCTCTCCCTCTCCCTCTCCCTCTCCGTCGAAGAATACTCGCGACTCGTTTGAATTATTCTCGACCTTGGAAATAACGAGCGCGCGGCTTGCCGCGCTCGGGATACTCGCGGTAATATTCGTCCGATTTCGTTAAAAGCTCCGGTGTGTCTTAACTTGGCTCTCGGCTACATTGTTCCTGCAAGCTGGCCTAATTTCGAAAGGCGCCGATGTGCAGTTGGCACTAAGTCCATCGCGCGCGATAATGTTGAAAAGTGTCTATATTCCCGAGACCCGCGATCATTTCGAGATCGCTTTAGCGAACAGCCGCTCGTATATTTTACGCACTTTGTGAGGAGGATTATGACACGAGTCACCTGCATAATTAACCGGCTGTCTGTCAAGGACGACAAATTCGCGAGTCCGCGGCCGCGTTCGCTCGTTCGTTCGTTCGTTCGTTCGTTCGGTCTGTCGACCGACCGACCGACCGACCGACCGACCGACCGACCGGTAACATCGCGATATCGATGTAAACCCCGAGAGCGAGCGGGTTTCGCAAAACGGCGATTCAACGTGGCAATTCGGGCATCTTTATGCGACGTTCATGAGTTACTGAACACGCCACCCACGTGCGACTGATCCGCTCCAACTCCGACGAAAAACGGGAATTTGTCTCGCGGTCGGTTTGCACACGCGAGTGCACCGGCAGCGCGCGATTGATGTCGCGCGCGTAATATCTCCTCCCCCCCCCCCCCGATTCCACGTGCAGATGGTACACCATTAATCAGTAATAAAATATAAAGCGCACCCTGAATCACGTGGCCAGAGTTATTATACGCTTTTAGGAGATGGCCTAACTGTCGGAGCACGCGATCGCGCGCACCTCGTGACATTTCACCTACACGCGTCGATTTGGCCGGGCGAGTCCCTCGCCAGATGCATTGTGAGCCGATGAGCTGTTAAACCCGGAAAAAGCGAAACTGACGCGTGTATTTTGGACTTGACGCCGTTTCGCCTACGGCCCGTTCGGGTGGAACGTGTAGGCAGGTTGTTATTGGATGCATGTCGCATTCCGAATTAAGACGACGACTACGACTTATCCTTGTCGCCGTCGTCGTTATCGCCGTCGTCGTTGCGCAGCAAGTTCAAGAACGAGCTTTAAAATGGAAACTCTGACGTCCGTGAGTTTTCGCGTTTGCGCAAGCGGAAATCGTTTACCGCACAATCGGACCAACGGTGAAACTCGTCGTCCGTCGTTCATTCGCGTGCGAAAGCCAGACGCAAGACTGCGAATTTCGTCGCGACACCCGTTCGGAAATTTCTCTCTCTCTCTCTCTCTCTCTCTCTCTCTCTCCTTCTCTCTCTCTCTCTCTCTCTTGCGCGCGCGCGTATTCGCTGTCTCGTGGATATTTCCTCGGTGGACGAAACCGCGCGCATCCGTAATCGTCCATCGACGTCCTCTCGCTTATCGGATTCGATTCAGCCGCGTGACAGAGACAGAGAGGTGGAGGGAAAGAAAGAGCGGCTTATCTCGGGGCTCTCCGAAAGCTTGGCGAATATTTCGTGCTCGGAGCGGCTGAGCGCGCTAGAGCCGGCTTGTCCTTGCATTACGGATATTTCCGTCCGAAGTATTAGCCGGTATAAAGGCAGAAGGTCTCCCCTCTGCCATTCCCGGCATGGCCAGACGTTGGCAAACGCTATGTAAAGCGTCCGAGCGACGCCTTTCTGCCCCTTTTAGCGCCTTTAAGCGCCGGCAACGAATAACGCCTCTTTTTCGTCGGCCGAATATATATACGCATTCGCACTTCGCGCTTTGTACTCTCCACTGTGTATTCGTCGCTAATATTCGACTATTTTGTCCGTCCGAAAAGCCAGCTATCTTTCGGGACGACCCGGTGCGCCGCTCGAAGATGAGAAGAAATCGACCGATCGACTCATCCGTATGAATTTGAACGAACTATGTGATTCGCATCGTGAGAAAATCACGTCGAGCACCTACCTCGCTTTGAGAATCAGATCACGTTGCGTTTAATGCGTCGATCATCGACAGTGGACTTATCAATCTGTCGCAGTGCAGTGCTTTATCGCGCAGGTACTCGGCGCTCGTTATCGGCCGCGATTATGCCAAGTAATTACGGCGAGCTGGACGAAAGAGCGACGCGGGGCGACGCAATTTCCGCGACGGTCGGCCGGCGCGCGCGCTGCGCGATCCGTAACGAGACTCGTAAAGTTCCTCGCCTTTACTTTACTTACTCGCTCGTTATCGTTGTTATCAAGGTCAACGTTGTCCGCGCGACGACGTCGCGTCGCGTCGCGTCGCGCCTTTCTCTCCGCTTGAGATTCCGTTACTTTTAGATATCGCCACGGCGACGGCGACGATGTTGACTCTCACCTGTCGATAGGCGCGTATCCTCTCGACCGACGACGAAGACGACCAGGACGATGAGGACGAGGACGACGGCCGTTTCGCCGATCCTGCCGATCTCGCGTTCGGCGCATCCGCGTAGCCGGACTCTCATGGGGCCTAAACCTGTTTCGGCTCGCAGTTGAGACGTACGTTAAAGACACTCGCTCGCGAAATATCTCGTCGGCGGCGAGAGTGCGTGCGTGAGGCAATAATAACCGGCGAATACTCATGACGCCGTGCTTGCGCAGAGACGTCAGGCCTGATGAGACGTTTTTTCTAATGAGAGCGCTTGTCCTCTCCGCTCGCGAGCGCCGCGATGAGCTTGCACGCCCTTCTCGCCGGTCGCAGTCGCGACAGCGAGTTCCTTATACTCGCCGCCGCCGCCGCCGCGCCGGTGCTGCGGAAAATTGCGCGCGTCCGTCTTCGGATCGTGATCGCAGCTTTGTACAATCGATAGAGGCGTCGTTCGAATAATTGTTAACTCGAACATAATTGTTAACTCGAAGTTGTTTGTTTGAGAGCTATCGTCAGAGCTGAGGGGATTTACCTCGCGCTCTCTCTTTCTCTCTCTCTCTCTCTCTCTCTCTCGTAAAAATATCGAAGATTGAATCACTTGTTTAGGAAATTGCGATTTAAGTGAGATTCAGTCAGTCAGTTTGGTAATTAGCATGGTCGTATCGGTGTGTCAAAGTACACAGCTCGATCCTCCCGTTTTTTTCCTTCCTCAGGTTCGACTGAAGTTTTCTGTTTTACACGACGATGATGCGAGACGCAAAATGCACACATGTGAAATGCGGCGGATCGACGCATCGTGAAGGAGATCCGATCGCTTCTGACGACAGACAGAATTCCGACATACAAACCGACTAACACACTTGAAAATTTTCGCAAATGATTCCGGGTGTCTGTCTGCCTCCCTCTCCCCTCTCCCCTCTCCCCTCTCCCTTCTTTCTCTCTCACGGGCACGCCTTGCCTGCAGAACGAATGAGTACGTGAGTACAGTCGCGGTTTCGCTTGTTAAACAGTGATCGATCGATCGTTCGCAAAGTAATTCGAGGGCGATTAAGTGCATTACCGAGCGTTGCGGAACAAACATCAACGGAACGAGTTCCTCCCCACGTCGTCTCGTTCGCCGGCGCGGCGCGCCGCGCGCTACGGCGACAGCGTGCAAAATCGGCCGATGCGAGAAGAGGCGATATATATTTCCTTCTGCGGGGCTCTCTTCCTCCACCCCGCCGAAGTAATTTCCCCGGCCGCGTCTGCGACGCGCCGCGCGTAATCGTGTGTGCGAAATTTCGGCTCCGCAGAAAACGGACGCGCCTCGCTTCGCCTCGCCTCCACTCCACTCCACCCTCCCGTCCCCCTTTCTCGTCTCTTTTTCGGAGCCGAGCGAACTTCTTTTCCCGCGTCGTTTATCGCGATTATTATTTTTGCACCGTTACCTCGCGCTCGGGGAATCATTGGGGCGTGCGCGTTTATTTATGTTTATAATTGCGAGCGCGCGCGCGGGGACGCGAGTGGCTTTACCGTTAAAAATATAATCGGCGGGGGGACCCGGGGCATCCGGCGATTATTAATTATCCGGCGCTGAGCGTTTCATCGAGCCACGGCAAGAAGCGGCGAAGCCGCGCAAAAAGCCGCGTCGTACGTCTCGTATGCAAATTTCATCGACGGTGTAGCCGGCGCGAGCGCGACGGCGCGGCGCGGCTTCCCGCGTAATCACGAGAGCGAGCGAGCGAGCGGCCGCGCCAGACAACTTTTTGGTGCAAAGTGCAAACGACTCTGCCGACTACTTATCCACTCGTTCCCGATCGATGTGTAAACGACCCCGGCAACGGCCAGTTAAGACATTATCTCTCCCAACGGCGCTTTGTAAAAAACACGCCGTTACGAAACGCGCCGAGCGACGCGACGACGCGACGGCCGGCCCCTCGCGCGTTCTCATCGAGCGGCGTAAATTTGTACCTTCTTATCGGGCCGCCTCGAATTCGTTTAGCCGGCGGTTATCAACGTCGTGGTGATACGGTGTGTAACTTACGAGTCAGTCGACGGTCGCAAAAATGCACCACGAGCTGGCGCGACGCGTTCTCCCGCGGAGAACTGAGCGCACGTTACACGGGGGGGGGGGGGTTCGTGTCCTATAAATATAAGTACGTCACTCTCTCGGCGGGCGTTTCGTCGGGCGACTCGCGGATAATCCCGCTACGCGTCTATTTCCTTGTCGACGCGCGCGTCGGGAAACTTCTTCTGTCGGGCGCGCTTCTTCTCTCCGCGATATCTCGCTCGCGATCATCGCAACGCCGGCGATGCGATGCGATTCGCGCGCGCGCGCGCGCGCGGTGCGTATGAAGGATACGCGGACGGGCTTTTCGATTTACTCCTACGAGTGCTCCTGATTCTTCAGGATCCGAGACGTGATCTCATCTGCATGGTCGGATACGCGTTGGCCCCGGGGAACCCACACGCGTTCGAGGATTATGCACGCGCGTGCGTTCCGATGGGAAAAGGCGAAGCGAGCGGGAGGTGGACGAGGAGGAGGAGGAGGAGGAAGAGGAGGAGGAGGAGGCGGGATGGGAAGGGCACGAACACTCATGCAAACATTTCACTTTGCGCGACTCGCCGCGCGTGTTGCGCGGCTCTCGCGTGGGCTAATATTTTTATTTAATCCCCCGTAACGAGATCGCGCTCGTGAAATCCTCGGGAATATTTCTTTTCGCGACGCCGTTCGCGCACGCTATTTTTACGCGCACGCCCGAACCGGACTGTTGTTGTGCGACGCGTGTCGAAGTTGCTGCGGGTAGGCTGCGAGGATCCGGAATACGCGTTATTCCGGCGCACGACGGGTTCTCATAGATTGCGCGAAGCTCATAACGTGAAACTCAACACCGTTCGACCGGTCGTCATCGCGGCCTCGACACGAGGAAGAGAACGTTTTCGCGTATCAGGTCGGAAACGTCCAAATATTTATCGCGGCTCTAATGCGATCTCGAAAAAGCGTAGTAATATTTTATCGCGGCTAAGCGGAATCGCCTCGACGAATCGGACCTCGATTTTTGGGAAGACGACGTCTCTCCCGTCGTTGACCGTCATTTTTCCCTCATCATTGCTGTTAAATTGTTCTCGCGTCCGTCTCGTATCAATTGATCCCGGTGATATATGTATCAAGTCGACGTCTCCTTTCGGAGATTCATATTAATCACGCTTCTAGGAAGCTCGCTTTCTCTCTCGGAGATTCGCCGACCGACATTCTTATTTGTGTACACACGCCGCAGTTTGATCTGCGCGATTCGTCGAGTGGCGATTTGAAAATTTCGATACGGGAGAAATGCGAGGAAAGCAACAGGAGGCGACGAAATTATCCGTGACTCAAAAAGCGAGCGCGAACGCGTCATTCTTCCGCGCGCTAACGAACGAGAAATCCCACGGAGAAACCGAGAGTGGTGTATATCTTTTTCTTCGTCTCCGCCGACGGAGCTCTTTCCGCGCACGCCCGCGTTTTCGCGCTTTACGGCAACCGCCTGTCGGCCGGGCGAAAGATCGATGGACCAACGACAGCGAGCGAATTTAGGCGATCCGTGAGGCGCGATGAAATGTGGCGGGCAGGTGGCGCGAAAGAAATGGAGGAGTTCCGGAGGGACGATTCGACGATTTCTTTATTCGCCAAAATACGAGGCTCGCGAGTACTCGACTTTCTCTTATTCGCGGGTGGAGAAAAAGCCGCCGCGGTAATCGCGGCGCGTTGATTTCATAAAGCTGTCGTCGCCGTCGCTCTCCCCCTAAACAGAAATCCCACCGCG
The DNA here is from genome assembly GCF_003227715.2 of Harpegnathos saltator. Lineage (NCBI taxonomy): Eukaryota > Metazoa > Arthropoda > Insecta > Hymenoptera > Formicidae > Harpegnathos > Harpegnathos saltator. Next base: position 860,041 of record NW_020230713.1, read on the forward strand.
CGATACGCCGCCGGCGGAAAGTAAATATTAAGGCAGGGGAAGAGAGATGAGACGAGGGAGAAAGAGAGAAGAGGAGGGAGAGGGGGAGAGAGAGAGAGAGAGAGAGAGAGAGAGAGAGTGAAAGCGAGGGAAAAGAGTGGGAATGAAGGGGTAAATCCTCTGATGCGACGCGCCGATAGTTCGGCCGCTGAGTCATTGTTCATTAATTTTCTGTTTCGCTCTTCCGTTCGGTCGACCTCGCGTTTATCGCACCAAAGTATCTCGTTGATGCGCGTTTCACTCGCTCGTCTCGCGCTCAGCGATGCTGAGCAACTCTGTGCGCATAGCTGCCGCGCACAGCCGAGTTTGAAAATTCCTCGACCTTTTCCCCGGATATACCTCTTTCGACTGAACCCTTTTCTTCGCGATTGCACCCTCGAGCTACGCTCCGAGAAGAGCGCGCAGAAATGGCTGGGCGCCATCAGCGAATATTGCCGACACGCGTCTCCGATTATCTCTCGTTTTTTCACACCGAGAAGAGCGCGATGTTTCTGCGATGATGATCAAAGAGCCACAGACGGGGTGGTATTCAGGTATTAGGATATCGCCGATTTTCCGCGAGTCCTTCCGCTCTACCTCTACCATCAGCAGCGCCATCCGTGTCCATCCCTAAAGCGACCACGTAACTTCTCGACTCGTAACCTACGGGGAGGAGGGAGGGGGGGACGTTGGAGCCGGCCATCGCGCTTGCGATGATGAGCGCTTGCACGGACGCGGGCGAGCGCGAAAGGTGTCGGCAGGGCGAGGAGGAAGAGGAGGAAAGCTATGGGCAGACGAAGAGACGGTTAGTAAAGCGCGCGCGCGCCTGGTCCAACTTCCCCCTCGATCCGCCTAGCGAGACCGTTAGGCTAACTTGGGCGTTCTATTTGCGTCTTGACTTCTTGCGTCTCACTCTTCCGCCCCGCCGCCGGTCCTCCGTAGTCGGCCGTTTTCCTCTTCAGCATCACCCCCGGAGCACCCTCGGCGCTCTAGCAACGGCCGGTCAGCAACGCGGTCAGACCTAACCCGAATTACCGTAGCTATCGAGCGGAAAGCTTCAAAACGTCCCGGAGCTCTCGATTCGCTCCGCTCTCAGCGGCGATCGCGACGGCGAGCCGCCGCGAGATCCGTTCTCGTCCTCGCCGCGCGACTTACTCGCGCGAATTCATCATTGTCATCTCCGCGCGCGCGGCCGCGGCGAACGTTCCGCGAATATTGAAGTCCACTTTTGCTGCTTTTGCGGCGGGTCAAGCAAGCCCTAGCAAGGCTCCATCGTCGCGACGGAGGAAAGCCGCGTGCCTCGCGATTACTCGCCGCGCGGAGAGTCGCGATCATTGGTCGAATTCCAATTTCCCGTTCCCGCGATCGCGTCGCAAATCTCGATGTACGGCGCGCCGATCCGACGACGCGCACGCGACACTCGACCTCGATATTTCTCACGCTTGATCAGCCGCGCACACGGCCGCGACACGAGCCGAGAGACGGCCAGGTGGGAATTGGTCGCTTCGCGAGTACTCGAGCGCGCGACGCGGGTTCGCGCGACGAGGCGAGGGCGGCGAGAGATTTCCCGTGCGCGAGCGCGTTACGAAATAACTGGCACGGGAGCGGCGCGTTCGGATAGGCCGTGTAAGTCTGTCGCGCATGGGGGCAACGAAATGAGAATAGATTCGTCATGCTCCGCGTCCCATCCGCAGGCGAATCACGACCGACCGTCTGCTCTTCAGTCTCTGCTCCGTTTTCTCGCGACCGCGGGTGTTTGGGAGAGAAGATGGTAAAGATCTCGGCCTCTGGAAGAAGAGAGGCTCTCACATCCACCACCCACCTACGTGAGCGCCGCGTGCCTTTCGACTGGATTGCGGAGTTACGCAATCCCGTAAGCGCGCGGCGGAAAAAGTCCGCTTGACCTGGCCGCCGGCCGGCCGGCCGACCGCACTGCGAGCATCCTCTTTCCAAGATGCGCGTTGCATCTCTAACAAAGCATCGCGAGTGCTTGCGAGTGCGTGTACGAGCCGCGCATCGTCATTGTCTTTATCGCCGTCGCGCGATAAAGACAATCGTGTCGTGGAGATGATGGGGAATAACATCTCACCTGTGTCGCACGAAAGTCAGCCATTTTTGTTTTCGAGATCGCGTTTCGCGCGAATTCAACAAATGAATTTATCCCCTCCTCTCCCCCCCTCCCCCTCCCCCGCTCCCCCGTCATTTAACAAGTATCCAGGTAATCCTGAAGGCAAACAGAAAGAAGCTGAGATTTGATGGTAATAAATTGAGAAATTTTTGTGCGAAACGCACGATGAGATTTCGCAAAATGGTGTCGACGGGTACCATCTGCTGCTGCTCTGCGCGCGGTAGACCCGGATGGAAAAGTTTGGCAGCGAAATCTCGTCCCCGCCGGACGACGACAAATTTGATCGGTCGGGCGGCGACTCGATTCGTAAATTGACCGGCAACGGTATCGGGACGGATATTAGGAGCATTTAAGCGGAGAATAACGAGGCGAGTTTCTGTCGGATCGTTCGGTTCTCGGGGCCATTGGCAGCCTTCGTGTTATTATTTTAACGTGAACGTTCTGGCGATCGTCACCAAGATAAATAACAACGCTTACGTAACGGACATGTAATGACTACGAGGAGAATGTGTACGTCCGCTCTTAAGCGGTTCGCTTCTCCACGCTTTCGGAGCCCGATCGCGAAATAGCTCCCGGGGCGATTAATCAGTTCGTTAAATCTGGCAGCACGATATTCCGCGTCGCGTCGCGTCGCGCCGCGGTCATTCAGAATTCGCGCGACTCTCGCGTCCTACTCAATGACTGGCGCGGGGAAAAGAGAAGAAAAGAAGTAAGAAAAAAAAAAAGCAGCCGATCGTTCGCGCGGCGTCCGGGCAGAGTGAATTTAGAAAGGCGTATCCTTGGGCGCGCTGGGAAACCGCAAACCAGCCGCGGGTAGGAATCACACTTGAAATTGAGGTGATTCTACCGAACGGTCCTTGAGCGTGGAATAGAGAAAAACCGCGCTCCTCCTCCTCCTCCTCCTCCTCCTCCTCCTGGTAATCTCTCAGCCCGGGAATGTTAATTTCGCGGTTTCGCGCGGTCGACCTTTGACATCCGACTCTCTCGCGATCGAACTCCAGATCGACCGCCACCACCATCACCTCGAGCGGAGCTTTCCGTGCGTCTTCTCTGGGGTCGCGAAGACACCTCCCGGGACACTGCCTCGGCTGCTCGAATAGTCGGAGCGCTCGCATGAAACGCGCGCGCGCGCGCGCGCACGAGTGATCCAAGAAACGCGCGATCCGCGCGCGCGGCGATTAATCGAGCGGAACAAAGTACACCGGCAACTCGCGCGCGACGGTAAACGCAAATAACCGAAAGATGGCGACCACTTACTCGCACTCTCCGCGTCCAACGCGTGTGTCTCGCGGTCGCCGCCGCGGCTGTTTATTGGCGTATACGCGTATACACGGCCGGTAATCGTTCATCATCGTGCCGAAGCCTGGCGGCTGCTGCCGCGCTGCCGACTACCGCGAGGAACGATGATCGTTCTATCGCCGGTCTTGCTTTCCAAGGATTTCGCTACTGGCTGGCTCCGCTCTAGAAACGGAACGCGCGCTCTCGCGCGGTGCGGCGCGTGTCGCGCGGACGACGCTGTCGAGAGACTTTAACCCTTCCGCTGCGGAAACCTCGTACTATGTGTGCTCTCTGATTCTCCTCGGCGCTGAAATTTCACGCGGAAAATTGAGTGACGGCCGAGTCACGCGGACTCGCGGTCACTTCTCGCGCATCTCCCCACACTGAATTCTCGACAAATTAGTGTTGCTCGCGTTGCGCCTCGGGAGAGAGGAATGACATCATTATATTTCTCTCTTTCGTTTCTCTCTCTTTCTCTCTCTCTCTCTCTCTCGAAAATAAGAACACGCGCGTTCTCTCGAGCGACGGTGACACTCGAGTGGCGAGTATTTTCTTTTCTACGGATATCGCTCTCGTTTCGGCCGCCTTCCGAGATTCCGGCACGAATTGACGCTCGGCTACCGGCGCGGCGGCTGCGGGACAGCGTGAAATCTTCTATTTCCGTGCCGGCGCGTGTTACGGGCAACGAGAGTTTGTTGACGACTCTCCGCGAAGGCCTTTTTATTCGAGCATTTGTCAGCCGGGACGCGTGGGCGCACAGGCGGAGTCGATAAGATACGGCAGTCGCCTCGGTTGGAGAAGAGTCGCTGTTAGATTTTCTCCGTAGGAGAAAACGACAAAAGCGAAGGAAACGTGTGCACGCGCGCACATGCAACACAAATAGGAGAGCGCCGCCGCCTCTCTTTCGTTCCGCGTGTCGCCACAGGGATCACCGTTCTGAATCGTTTTCCGAGCCGGAAGTCCCTCGCATGTGTCGGATCCTTTCCATTTGTCTTCACGCCGCGGCGTGAGACACGGCGAATAGCGCACACGATTTCTCAGTTTTCGTTGATTCTCGAGCAGCGTCGCTCTCTATTGCGCGATATTGAACCGACGCGCGACAACGTCTCGACAACTTTCGTAGATCGCCCAGTAGTCGGGTTTTACCAAGTATTCAAGTGTATGGGTATTCAAAATAAATAACTACTAAATCCATCTACATCCCTTAATATTTGATAAGATCCACAAGAAACTGGTGTGGAGTGTTTGTTACGTTTCATCTTATTTTACCTTAAACGATATTTTGTCTGGACCTGGACGAAGAAGACCGGGTCAATTTGATTCTCGTATATAGGTCAGGTTGCATCTACCGTGTCAATTTCGTGAAAGAATCGCAGGGAAACATTCTTAAAACATCGGAGAGACATTTGTGCGTTTTAAGAAATGCTCCATAGCGGCGGTTCTCGCTACGCCCGCAGCACCACTGGCACTGCTCTCTTCTCGTCTATTCGCGTTCCTATCATCCGTTACGCAACCGTCAATCCCCAAACGGGGTCTGCACTACCAAACATCCGAGGCACGTTGCGTCGGATTGACATTCCTAACACCCGCTATGGCGTCGGCGGGGCATTTCGAGCCGTAGCGAGCCGTGGCTGCTGCCGCGAGCGCGGTATCCTCGAGAACCTTCACTTCCCGACGCTTCTTCTTCGCGATTCCGCGCGGCCTCTCGTCGACGTCGCACCGCAGCCTGCCGCCCGTGAATTTTGTCTTTGACCTAAAAAATGCTTGGCAACGACCGTACTCTCGCACCATGCTCCCTCCCGGTCGCTCTCGCATTAGTGGCGTTCAGAAATATCCCCGGTCCCGTGTTAAGTACCGCAGGTAACGTGCAGGTAACGATAGTCAGATCCGATGATTTTTTCCCTCTCCGTTCGCTCCGATAAGACTCGGCGCGGAAGACAACGATATCTCGGCCCGCCGTGCGACCAGCGATACTTCGCCACTCGCGCGGCGAAATAAATATCGAGAGCTGTTCTCGAGAGCGAGAGAACGCCGAGAGCATCGAAATTTCGCGCGGCGCTTCGCCGCGAGACTCCAGTAGCCGCGACGTGCCTTTTTCTCGCCTCTCTCGCGTTCTCTCGCAGTCGCTCGCGCTCGGCTTTTTCGATCGGTCCGATCCCCGATGTTGATTTTCAAGCACAATCGACTTTTTGGCGCATTAAACGCACAATAAGACTCACGATTCGCGCGACTTGTGAGGGGTGCATAAAGGAGAAAGGGAAAGAAAGATAGAGAGAGAGAGAGAGAGAGCGAGAGAACGAGAGAGAGAGAGAGAGGGAGAAAATCGCGATGACGAAGGTGGAAGGTGGTCAGCGCTGGTGCGAGCTTGTGCGCGAGTCGTCGGCGAGTCGGGACGAGAGCAAAGAGAGGCGAGCATCGTTTAATTCTCGGGCGAGAGAAACGGGGCTCAGTGTTACGACCCTGGGCTTGAAATGAACCGCGAGGAGTCAGCGAATTTTCGAGAGAGCGAGCGAGCGAGCGAGCGGGCGAGAGCCGGGCTCAATCAGCCCGGCGTAATACCGTCGTCGTCGTTGTCGTCGCCGCCTCCGCCGCCGCCGCCGTCGCCGCCGTCGCCGCCGTTGCCGCTGCCGCGCGGACGTCATTAACTGCCCGTTCGAATATTAATTACCTGGTCAGGTAGCGCGCGAGCACTTATCTCGCGCTGCAATTCCTACCTCCGGGTGCAACCTCCTGTTACGTTCGAATGACATAATTATTAAAGCGCGGCGCACGAGACTAGCGGCGGCGCGCGCGCGGCCCGGTTATCTCAAGCGTTGCTCAATCCATTATCGACGGTGACATTGTTTGGACTCGTTTGTTCGCACGAGCGGCGAGATTCCTCGTTGAGCGACGAGGGACCGGGATGATCGTTCCTTCGTTAGCCGACGAACAGAAATAGACCGCGCTCTGTTAGACAGAGGATGCGAGAGTTCGAGCGCGTGAAAACGCGAACGGCTTAAATTTTCTCTCTCCCTCTCTCTTTTGCTCTTTTCCTCCTTTTCCTTCTCTTATTTTTCCTGCGTACGGCTCCCGCGTGAGTGCGCGGCAACACACACACACACACACACACAGTGTGCCGGCGGTGTTAACCCGGCTGCATAGATCCCGGATTGATTAATTCCGCGGGATAACGTTATAAATGATGCGTTGCCCCGGTCGTACCGGTTTCGCCGACAAAACGCGAAAAACACAACGGCCGCGGTGTGCAAGAGAATTCGCTCCATTTTACCGGCTCTCGGGGACAAACGAGTAATGGTGCACCGTCGTCGTTATAATTATAACGGGAGGCCATTTATTTCGGTTGTTTACTTTGGGCGTTTGCGAACATCGCAGGCGAGCGTCGTTCCGTCGTTAACACTGCCACCGAATTATTCTCCGTACTCCGCGAACTCGCCGCTCGAGGATCACCGCTGCGACACTCGCGATCGCTTTGGCAAAACGCGAGACGGCGCCCCGGAGACGCGCTCTCGCTGTCGTCGTCGTCGTCGTCGTCGTCGTCGTCGTCGTCCAACTCGCGCTTAATGCCGCGCGTTCGCCGTACACGGCTGGTCGCTTAACTTCCCGCGGCCAGCCGTTTTACACCGCGCTCGATATTAATTACGGCGCGTTTATCTGTTTGCGAGACGTCCGCGAGATCAGCTCGCTGCCTCGACGATCAATCTTAATAATCCACGCGCGCAGGTTCGCGGAGTTATGCAACGTGCGACGAATTTGTCTGTATTCTTTCGTCAGCCGCACACCGGCGTTCCAAGAGATTTGGAACGATATCTACTCTCCGCGCGGTCTTTTCTCCGACCGACCGTCTCGTCGCGCGGATACGCGCAAATCGGGAAGAAGGTTTTGCCCCGCGCGTGCCGTTCGTTTTTCGTCCCTTATTCACGACGTCGTGACCTCCTCGATCGATACGTGGAGTACGATCGGTCAAAGGCGTTCTCTCGAGGGTGGAGCAAGAGGATGCTCACGGAGTGCAAAACTGGAGAGAGAGAGAGAGAGAGAGAGAGAGAGGGAGAGGGGGGAGGACAGGGTTCGCCCTCGGGATGCAACAATGCGCTTAATGAACCCCGCCCGGCTTATTACCGCCGTATCTCACGACCAAACGCTCGACTCTGCCTTTCTCTCTCCCGCTCATTGTTCGATCCTTCCCGATCGTAAACTTTTCATTCGCCTTGCCGCGGAATTCCGATATGCGCGACGACGACGACGACGACGACGACGACGACGACGGCGACATAACGACAAGAAGGACGACGACGACGACGACGGCGACATAACGACAAGAAGGACGACGACGACGACGACGGCGACATAACGACAAGAAGGACGACGACGACGACGACGGCGGCGGTGATGATTCAGCTACGCCCATAATAATGGCTAACGAGCGCCGCCACGGCGCCCGTCCACCCGCCGTATTCGCGAACTCCCGGCCGAATTTTGACGACTTTCGTCACACACCGCCTCGCCGGAATGCCGAGTAATTCACGCCGCGCGGTTCGCACACGCGGCGCGACCGCGACGGTGATTTAACGTCTTGTCCGCGTCGGCAGAAATGTCTTGTATCGATCGTTATACGCTCTCTACCTTTTTTTTATTTCCGTCCGTGCGAGCGTGCGCGCACCCGCGATCGATAATTATTTTACCCCGCCGGGAGAAATCTGTCGCGGCGCCTTTATTAATATTTCAATTCTCCACGCCGCTCGCTCGTTGGCTCGACATCGCGCGAAGTTGCGCAATCCGTAAGTACGCCGAGAAAGCTGCGGATCTCAGTTTTCCGGCAATGCCGGAGAACAAAATTTTGCCGTCGATCGTGAAGAAATTGTGAAGGAGAAAATTGATAAATTATCAAGCGCACCGTGAATATTGGATTCCGAAGGCTCAAGCGAGACGTCGAAAGCCGCGAGTAAAATGAGAAATGAGGTACCCCGAGCCGGCAAAAAAAGAACTAATCAGAATTGCTTGGTACTCTCCGACCCCGCTCTTTCTTTATTCATGGGTTCCGCAATCTCGTGGGGACCCTCGTCGGTCTCGTTTTTTCATAAATTTTGCCCGACTTGCACAGCGAAGCGCAGCCGCGGCGATCGTCGCGCACGCAAAAGGAGGAATGATACCGCTGCGCGCTGAAAAGGTGCATGAAATTCCCGTATCGGTACGACAAAAGACAGATATTTATCCCCGAGGCTCGCGAGGCTTTCGGTAATCGACGCGTCGCGCTTTGCCGTGTCACGGATCAAGGCTCTTTCGGCCCGTCTCGGGGTTAACGCGGAGTTATGCGTGTTGTTAACCGAATGGAGCTCTCGTGCGAGTGGGAGGGTTTGGAAGGCAGACAAAAGCGGAGGCTCGTCCAATTGTGTCACCGGTCCTCGAGACTTTCGCCGGACACGGGGATGAGCGGGTTTCACCTCGACGCGGACGAGGAACGATTCACGGGCCGAGGGGGAATAGTGCCAAGAAACCGATCGGCCGCCTCGCCCAGCTATTTCGCTTATGCGAGCGCGCGCCTCTCTCTCTCTCTCTCTCCCCCCCCTCTCTCCCTCTCCCTCTCCCTCTTGTCTCCTCTCTCTCTCTCTCTCTCTCTCTCTCTCTCTCTCTCTCTCGCGCGTGAATTCCGGCGTCATCGCGCCGACAAGAAGGCGAGACGGTGTCTGTGAGCCGCCGCGCCGCGCCGTGTCGGATCTCTTTCGATCAGTATTTTAACGAGCGAATTTTTTATTGAAACAAACGGCGCGCATACAGCGCCGTTGTCGGATTCTCGCGCCTATTTTCACGCGATCGGCCGTCCCGCTTTCTTCGTCTCCTCGCGCGGAGAGGACGCGGAGCGACCGCGCGCGCTATCCCGCGAACTTCCAAGCGGCCGGAGAGGTCGCGGAGGATTTCGATCGAGTGCGAGTCCGCACGGTGCAACGCTCTTACGCAATCAGCCGCCGGCCGAGACCGGGCGACGTGGATTCGCGGGCGCGTCGGCGCGCGCGCGTTTCTCTCGGCGGGCGAGGAAAGCACGCGCGAGCGAGCGGAGAGGAAAGCCCGGCGGCCTTGCCTTGCGGATTGTTCTAGTCGACGAACGGCGAGCGGCGAGCGGCGACGGCGACGGCGACGGCGACGGCTTCGTCCTTTTGAAAATAGGATATACCGAAATAGAGAAGTGCAGAAATAAAACACATATTTTATCGCCGCCCGCACGGGAACTTATCATGGAATTTTTGCTCGCTGCCGAGAAAGCCGCTAGAAAAAGAGCATTTATTCGAAGAGCGTGCGCTCGCTCGTCCCACCGCTCGCGTAAATACGCCTGAATTTATTGCGGCCAGATTCGACTCCGCGAGAAAGAGGGAGAGAGAAACAGAGAGACGGAGAGAGACCGCGCGTAACCGCGCATCCGAAAGTTATACATCTCCGGCTTCGAGTGTGTCGCGCAATTTCCCGGTTATAGCCGCCGCGTTGCGCTGTACGCAAGACTCGGTTCACAACAGGTGTAGTAAGCCTTTAGCCGATCGCTCCGAGTCGCCCCTAATTTCTGGCGAAAAGCATCTTCCACAGTCTGCCACGGCGAGCTCGCTCTCGAAGCTTCAGGATTACGAGATTGGAGGACTTCGCTTGCAGCCGAAAATGAAGCGGCGCTTTTGAGCTCGGAGCGAAAGGCTCTCACCAACCGATCGGGACGGGGGGAGCTCGTAGGACGCGCAGCACGCTCGTCGAATAAATCGAGAGCTCTCGCGGCTCGCTCGGATCACGAGCCACCACGGGATTTCGCAATAAAATCACCGATAAATCATCGGACCGAGCCGCGTTAAACAATGTTACGCGCGTCGACGGCTTCGAGTTCGGCTCGGCTCGGCTCGGCTCGGCTCGGCTCGGGCGTGACGTCTTCTCGCGAGGAGGAAAACCGGGTCCCGGCTTTACGATTCGCGGCGATCGTAAATCAATAGGTAGGCCCGGGAGAGGCCCCGCGCGCGCGCGCGCGCGCGATCGAGAGCCGCGCGATCGCTGCCGGTAGATAATGCGTACCGGTATGGATGCGATTTCACGCGTGAGATCGGTACACCTCACGCGGAATGCCGCTTTTCTTTTTGCAACGGCGAACGCGCGGCGGGCCTCGCCCAGGAAAGAACGAGATGGCGAGGAGGAGGAGGAGGAGGAGGAGGAGGAACGGGGAAGCGGACTTTGCGCGCGCGGAGCAATGCGCTCCGCAAACGTCGATTTGTAACGAGTGATAACGCCCGGACAGCCGACGCGACTGTCAGGAGACAATCGGCACCGCCACGTGACGAAGTGCGCTATTCGATTTATCGATTCTCGATTCCGCCTGCTTGCCTGCCCGTCGGCGATATTCACCCCCTCGAATTCTCTATACCGTCCGCGTTCCGAGTAGATCTATATAGTAGATCGTAGCGAATCTATAGGAGTTCGATCGGTCCGGTGCTCCTAATAGCTGATTAATGCGAGGAATTACCGCCAGTTGTTGCGGGAAATTGTTGACAACAAACGCTCGCCAGACGCGCACCGGGGTGTGGTCTCCCCCGTTCAAAATTACCCATGAAAGTCGCGGAGAAAGAGCAATGATTTCAAATCGTAAATTGCAACTTACAAGATACATGATTTTTGTTGAATTTGAGATTGATTTCCCGACGATGTAATCTAACAGCCGTGCACGTGCGATGTTGCTCGAGCGCGTTAAACGAGCGTGTTACCGTCAGGCTCAAACGCAGATTCGTCAACGTGGAGCTGAGAGAGTGAACCAGAGGTTCGCCGCGGTGGGTTCCGTATTGCCGGTGATTCAACAGCGCGAGTTCTTCCCCTCGCATCTTACACAAGCGTAATTTAGAGGGTGAGAGACTGGCCGTTAGCTCGCGATAACTCAAAGTTAGTTAGCCCAGACCGCCCCGGAGCGGCCGCCGCTCGCTCGGCTCAGGTGATAGCCGAACGCGAAGGAAAATAAATAGGCGCGCGCTTATGCGCGAGAGCGAGCTAAACAATTGCAAGGCAAGGCAAGGCAAGGCAAGGCAAGGCAAGGCTGCGCGAATGCCTATTTTCTTCGCTCCGGGCGCACGCATGCGTGCACGCGTGCGTGCGTGCGTGCGTGCGTGCGTCCGAGCGGGACCGCGTGGGCGTCGCGCCGTGTAACAGCCGCGAGAGAGCACACGTGATGGCGCTAGACCGGGCCGGGTCGAAGGTTGCGCGCATTAGCGCGGAAATCGTTTCGCGCAGAACGCGCATCGTCCGCGGCGGCTCGCAATCCGCGCTTGATCCACGCTGTAATTACGAAAGGAGAAGGAAATCCAGATCATTAAGATTATGGCCGACGTTAAGTTGCACCTTGTGACGGGTGCTTGGGCGAGTGTGTGGGAACGCGTGTGTGTGTGTGTGTGTGTGTGTGTATTATACATATATGCGCGCGTGAGTGGCGATGATGCACGCATTTATGCGTCCACGCAAGTCAAGTGAGACAAAGAGGGAGGAGTGGGGGGAGGGGGAGGGGCCAGCGAGAAAGAGAGAAAAAAAAAGACAAATGGTGGGTTTAATTTCGTCGAGTGGCTCTTTGCGCAAGACGACCATTGATCCCGCGGAGATTCGTCGGTTAAAAAGAAATTAATGCTACAATTCCGCGTTTTACTTACGCAACGCGCTTACGTAAGGCGATTTATCTAATTTCAGTCTGACGAGCGGTAATTGCATTTCCGTCACCGAGATCGACTTCGATTTCACCGCCGCGGTGATTTTAGATCGCGACGCGATGCCACGCGCAAAACGAACGGTCCGCTCCTTTTGATTCACGCCGACCAAATCGACGCACGCACGTATACGCACGCACGCAATTAGGGCCGGGAATACGCTCTTGGCTGCCGCGCCCAGCTTAAAAGCCCGTTTAATTATTTATCCGATAACACCGCGTTTTCGCCTACTTCGATTCAGCGGGACTGTCCCAGACCTCGTCTGGCCGCGGTCGCGGAATGTGTATCGCTTTGAGCGCGTACACGAGAGAGAAGAAGAGAGAGAGAGAGAGAGAGAGAGAGAGAGAGAGAGAAAGGGAGACAAGGAGACCGATAAATTCCCGGTGAATTCTGCTCGCTATAATTTATGCGACTGTGCACGCTCTGCAACAGTGTTTCGCTCGGGCGTGTGCACGTGAATACGCGGCCGCGAAAGTGGTTCACGCGCTTGATTTGTATACCCGGTAGGAAGCGAGAAAAAAACAGCCACCGGCTTAATGCGCCGAGGCGTGCGAACGAGTCCGCGCCGCGCCGCGTTTATATGAATGGAACCTCGCTCTCGCGCTTGTATACCTTCCACGTGTGCTAATTCGCCGACGATTCCGGAACTCTCGCGCATCAAGACCACGGGGATCTCCTACGACGCTGATAATCGGTCGTCGGACGTAATGATTGTTTGGTTACAATGTTGGTTTACGACTAGACCAGGCCGGACGGATTCAGATTTCAGCGCGCGACTGTCCAGCGACTGTAATATGAAAAATGTCAAGATTATCGAAAATATTCCTTATTCTCCGGAAAATTTCTCTTTACGGAGCACGGATTTTGGAAGATGTACAAAGCACATTTCCAGTTCCTCTGAAAGTTTCGTCAGACTTGTCGCTTTTCAAATCTAGCGACGTTTGTCGCTGCTCGCGCGCTCGTGGCGTGGAAATCGCCCGGCGTTGCGGCAGCCGAATTAGAGAAGCTTCAGAGTGACAAAGCTGATTGGCAGTTTCGAGTAAAGCAGCTAGTGCGCGTGCCACGAGTGCGATCATCGTCGCGACCAAAGCGTAGGAAGACGTTATGAGTTATGTACTCGGCTAGGATCGATCGACCGCGCATTGACGCGCGCGCGCGCGCGTTCTCTCCCTTTCCTCATATTTTTAGATTGCGGAACAATGTTCCATTTAGAGCACGTGCACGTGTGTGCGGCCGCGGAAGTAGGATGCGTAGCCGGTATTTCACGCACGGCGGGCGAGGGGCAAGAGAGGAGCCCCGGCTCGTAAAGCGCGCTCCTCTACGTGCGTCGAATCGTGTTTACTCTGTAAACTCGTTGCTTCCTCCTGTCGTCCCGTGCTCTCGTCGACGCCCGGAGCCCGCGTCCGTCGGTCTCTCGCGCGCGATCCGTTCCGAGGAATCGATTCTTCTTGGCTTTTCTTGCCCGTACGGAGAAACCGCGAGAGGGATCCGCGGTTGTTGCGGCGGCGGCGGCGGCGGCGGCGGCGGCATCACCACAGCCTCTCGAGTGTATCGGAACAATGCGACGTGCGATTCGCTCCCGCTCCGCTGTAATCGCCCGCCGCCGCTGCGTCGTGGAAATTAACGACGAGGGATTGTCGCTCTTTACGTCGTGCGTGCGACGTACGGCGTCTTCGGTCATCGCATATCGTTACGAGTGTGCCTCTTCCATCTAACATACAACGGTGGGTGGAGGGTGAAAGGAGAAAAAAAGGTCCTCCTCGATGTATCGTTTTACACGCGTGCTCGCCGCGATTTAAAACGTAATTACGGGCTTTCGTTTCACGATCGCATTTCGTTCGATCGAAAATACACGCGCGCTGGCTCGGCGTCTCTCCGACGAGGTAATCGGGATCCTTTCTTTCGGACTTTCCAATCGCCATTCCGAAAGCCCGGGAGCAAACACGGCGAAACGACCGCGCTCCGTCCGGCGGTTTAACCCTCGAACGGCTCGTCATCGTGGAAATGGGTCGAGTCTCTCGAGCGACGCAATTTAGAAGGTATCCCCCCGCGCGTTATATACCGCCGGCCAGCAGACTCGACGCACGCGCGCGCTCGCCGGCGAGCGTCAGCTCGACGACGAGGAACGCTTTCTTGCGCGAAACAATGTTAACGAAGCGGCGGACCCGCGACAAATATTTCCTCGCGCGCTCTCTCGCCGCGCGATAACAAATCGGCCGACGCTGCATGGGAGATTGATTTGACGCTCGCGTGACGGATGTCGCACGTGGCTTTACCGTTAATGCGCATTCGGAGCCATTTACGGGATCGAGGCAGAGCCGAGCGTTCGCGAGTATTAGAAGAGACTCTCCAGTTAGGTCGAATCCGCCGCTCTCTCTCTCTCTCTCTCTCGGCCCTCTCTCTCTCTCTCTCTCTCTCTCTCTCTCTCTCTCTCTCTCTCGGCCCTCTCTCCCTCTCTCTTATCCGAAGAGAATTCTCTCGCCTTTTTCTTAAATTTTAAAGTTAATACGACGGAGACGGCATCGACGTGCCGAAGTACCGCCTTTCGACGCGTCCCGAGCGCGTGACATAATCTTCGTTACGTCGATCGTGGCTCTCGAGGACGCGCGCGCGCGCGCGCGCATCGCTTGTAATAATAATTCCACAAAGTTACGATCGTCGTCTTTTATTATCATGCGCGCGGAAGCGCGCAACGGAGGAGTCGCGACGCGGGGGATATTGTGTGCGGCGTGTAAACGCGGGCGCTATTAAAATACCAAGATATTACAGCGCGAGAGACGAGACAAGCGATATAGATCGCTATCGGTACCGGTACCGAATCGTTCGCCCGGCATATTAACGTACGCCTTTCGAAAGCGTCGTTATTAATCTCGAACATAGGAGGCTCGCTTTATATCCGCTACAACACACCTCCCTCTTTCTGCTCTCTCTCTCTCTCTCTCTCTCTCTCTCTCTCTCTCTCTCTCTCTTTTTCTTTTTCTCTCTTCTTCTCTCTCTCTCTCTCTTCTCTCTTCTCTCTCTCTCTCTCTCTTCTCTCTCTCTCTCTCTCTCTCTCTCTCTCTCTCTCTCTCTCTCTCTCTCTCTCTCTCTCTCTCTCTCTCTCTCTCTCTCTCTCTCTCTCTCTCTCTCTCTCTCTATCTATCTATCTATCTATCTCTCTCTCTCTCTCTCTCTCTCTCTCTATCTCTATCTCTCTTCATCCCCCACTCGTTACGCAAGCGGATGGATAACGCGATTCTCGAATGCCGGAACGTTTTATCGGCCGTCTTACCTTCGACGAGACGCGCGTAAGCCAGTAACTGCGTGAGAAACGAGGGAGAGAAGCGGGGTGAGGGGGAGAGACGCGCACACACGAAAAGTCGACGAAGGAAATTGCGGTTTGACTTTTCCCTCTCCCCCGACGTCTTTTGATGACGATATGAAGAAGAGTTACAATGCGGAATTTCGCGCGAAATTAAATTGAACGTGATGCGCGAAAGCAACGTCGCGCGTGAAATATAATACAACAGAGAGCAATCGGGAGGTAAGAATAATGCAAGACCCGCGGGTACAAAGCTAATGCGCAAAACTCTCCGGATGAGGGTGGGGGGGAGAGAGTCGCGACGCGTTGCGTCGCGCATCAATGACGAGAGTAGCGCGTGCACGCTGAATGAATGCAAAAAGGCGCGCACGAAAATGAAACGGTCAGTCCGCGATGCGCGACTTGCGCTCTCGGCAATAAATTCACGAGTTTATTTCGCCGCATACAGCTGCATCCGATTATCCTTTACGTAATATCCAACGTAACCGTCTCGTCGTGCAGGGCCGCCAAAGAGCGGCGGATATCGGGAAAGAGAGAGAAGGAAAGACAAGATTCCGACAATGCTCATCTCGTAATCGACCGAATTACGTGGTGATGCCCCCGCGTGGGAGGAGGACGAATCGACTCGTGGAAAGTCTCCAAACAAACTCGCGCCCGCCACCTATGGCGATTTTCGGGCTTATTTTTTAAACAATCGGCGATCGCGCACGCAGCCAACACCCGTCTGGCTTGTGTCTCTCTCTCTCTCCCTCAAGCTCGACTTGACGTCATACCGCGCGTCCGACGCGTCGTCTTTGTTAGCGCGCGAATCGCCGGCGGAGGCACTTGATGGTCCATTAATTCCATGATACGCGATGGTCGGATTACACCAACTTTTCGGAAGCGCGGATATAATAGTTAACGACTTTTCTACACATACACACACAACGCGCGAAACACCTACGAAAATATACAAGGAAGCCGCGCTGTCTCTCTCTCTCTCTCTCTCTCTCTCTCTCTCTCTCTCTCTCTTTTTTGCGCAGCCTCTTTCCCCCGAGCCGAGGGGATGTTTCGCGAGGCATGGTATTTGTTTGTATGATATTCATCCGGCGAACACAACACCCTCGTAACTCGGCGCGTCAAATTGAAATTCGTTCGTTCTCCTTGCCGTATGAAGACGCCTCCGACCAGCGAGATCCCGTCCGTTGGGCGTGACGGCGGTTTCCTTTGCCGCGTATCGGCCGGATAAGCATCGACAGTAATCGTCCCGATAAGCATATCGATTATATTCATCTGGCAGGTGCGGCGGAGTCGGGGAAGGGTGGATCGCGCCCTGAGGAGAGCTGTCGCGCGCTTTGGCGATTCTTAACGGTGTGCGGATCGAGAGACGCTGCGACGACGTCTCGATCTCGATCTGAAGGTCCTGCCGATTCTTCATTACGTCCTCCACGTGGGCGCGACGCACGCGATGATAGAGAACCATCGGCCGGGAACTAATTGCTCCGGTTAATTACTGCCGCTCGAGTGTATCGCGATCTGCACCAGCCTTCTTTCTCTCTCTCTCTCTCTCTCTCTCTCTTTCTCTCTCTCTCTCTCTTTCTCTCTTTCTTTCTTTCTCGTGCGCAGTCCGGCGAGTGCAAAGTGAAACAAAGTCGGCGCGGCGCTGAGAGATGAAGAATGAGAGAGAGAGAGAGAGAGAGAGAGAGAGAGAGAGAGAGAGAGAGAGACATTGGCATGATGATCGCATCGCGCGATCGATCGCGCGTAGGAGGAGTTAACCCTTTCGCACTTCTAACCGTCCACCGGAGATCAAAGTGCTTCTTCTTTATTTGCAACGTGTTGTCTCTCGAGACGCGAGTCATGCTGCATCGAGCGAGTTAATAGAAAAAGAAACATAATATACGTGTCGGTATATCGCGATAAATAATATTTTATTTCAACGCTCCTTCGACATCTCCTAAGTTGCTCCATTTGAAATCCCAAGCGTCGAGAAATCTTATGAGATGTAATGAATGGTTCGTTGAAGGGAATTTCCGTCGGAATTTCATCATCTTTTTCTCTTGTGCCTATTGTCGTTGGAAATATGGGATACACGTATATATAATTTCCACATGGAAACGAAAGAAGACCCGCTCGCGCAGCCGTGCCGGAACAGGCCGGAACAGCAGAGCTTCGATCGTTCCCCGGGCGCGAAAGGGTTGAGCACGATACGCTATCAGATTGTCTCGATCGGCATCGATACGACGGCGATACGGGCCGAGTAGGATTTTGTCGGAAAGCAGGGAAGAGGCAAGCGATCGTCGCGCTCGTTGGCCGCGGCTCGTCGATATCGCCATCAACGCGACGCGCCGCGCCGCGCCGTGCCGCGCGGCGCGGTTTCTACGGGTGTCCCGTATACTTCTTTCTCGCACACAATAAGATATTTATCGGCCGCGTGTGGATGGAGCTGAGGCCGTGGCCCGAGTCCCTCCAAGTCACCATTGTATCTACCCGCGGAGTGATGTATGGCCGTGGAATTGGTAGGAATTGAAACTTGTTACCGCCGCGAGCGGAGATACCGACGAGATTTAAGCCCTGTCCTTATGCCGCCGCCGCCGTCGCCGTCGTCGCCGTCGTCGTCGTCGTCGTCGTCGTCGTCGTCGTAGCCGCAACCGCAGCCGAGATAACAACCTCTTTGCCTGCGAGCGAGCCTGCTGCTGCAATAGTAGCGGCGCGTTAGCAGTTACAGTGGCTCGCTCCGCTTCGCTTCTTTCCTCTCCTCTCCTCTCCTCTCCTCTCCTCTCCTCTCTTCTCTTCACGTTTTGTCGACAGAATTTAACTTCGTTCAACAAATCCGTCTTTGACGCGCTTCTGACTTCCCCCGCGAAGTATAACGAAACGAGCTCTCTTCAGTTATCAGATCGCCTTGCTGAAAGTCGAGGTCCTACGGATAGATAAAGGAGCCGGGCGTGTGCGTGTTTACGGCTTGGCTCGCAATTGAATAGACGCATCTCATTTGTGGCTCGTTTCGAGCAACGTGAAACAAGAAGACCACGCTCCTCCGCATAATTTTAGAAACGAGTCTTATCGCGCGACGTGTTCGCACTCGTGAGCCAGCGGCGCGCTCGAAGATACAAAGTGTTACTTGGACGCATAGAGGTGGGAAAGGGTTGAGAGGGGACGATGAAGGAGAGGACAGGGGCAGAGGATCGTCGACTTTATTTTTCGGTAGTCCCGCTTCTCGGGAGAACTCGATAACGATCCCGTCCGGGTCTTTCTCTTTCGCGCCGTCGAGCGAGCGCTCACGAGCGAGGAAGCCGAGGAAATTTGTACGACCGGTCGTCGTTATAGATTCGAGACAAGATTCCGCCGCTTCATTTTTTAACTGTCCCGGGGCCGCGCAGTTCTCTCGGATAAAGGCGAGTATTTGTTATCGGCGATTTCGATCTGGCTTCGGCATCGAGATCGCGACTCGAGATACGTTTTATTAGGCTAACGGTCCGATCCCGAAAACCCACGGCTTTCCTTGACATTTCTCTCGCCGGGGCACGCGGAGAATTTAATTAATCGGTAACGAGTGGGAACGGGACTGCGATAGGGAGAGAGACAGACAGACAGAGAGACAGAGAGAGAGAGAGAGAAAGAGACAGAGAGCCAGAATCGTTTAGAAAGCGAATATTCGCGTTTCGTATTATTACGCGGGCGTTTAACGCGTTTTTGACATCCGGCAACTGATCCGGCATACGAGTGCTCTTTGTGCGTTGTGTATGTGTGTGTGTGTGTGTGTGCGTGCGCGCGCGCGTCAGTGTGCGTAGTGCGGCGCGCGTGAGATCATCGCTCGAGTCCTTAAGGATGGCTAATGGTAATCGCGCGTAGGCAGGAAGCGTGGGCTCGCGCAGCCGTGGCGCCGGTACACAACCCCAGAGGCGATAGCGAACGAGCGAGCCGAAAGCATCCGCTTAATTAGCAATAATTAGTAATCGCCCAACATTGATCACCGTAGCAACGGCGGGGCCAATTATCGCCGGGCGACGCGGCGGGCCGCGCAGGAAGCGCTTGACTAATCGCTGATGTCGCGTCCTTTGTCTGTCCGGTCTTATCAGCCGACTTATTAATTACTCGCCGTTGAGAGCCCTGCGTCGGTTTGTCCTTGTGACGACAAATCGCCGCGCGCCGTTGCGCGTGAGGCGAACAACCCTTGCGCGTCTTGTCCTCGATAAAAATTCCGAATCTCGAATCGATTGGGAGCGCAGTCGGCGCGTCGGTTGCCATTTCGCCTCGTCTCGTTCGATTTACGCACACGGTCCGGGAAGATCGTAATTGAATTCACGCGACAATGAATGAGTTTTGCCGGAAAGGGGCGGAATCTCCGGCTCTGGCAATCGAACCTGATTCGCGATAACGAGGAACCTGTTCCCTCGGCCAAGACGCGTTACTTCGTTCATTGTCACGGGGTAATTCGATCGATCTTTTTTTTTTCTTTTTTCTTATATATAAAGCATGACTAATCGCGTTTGACGAATCGAACACGAAGTCAATGGGAAAGCCGGATGAAACCGGCTGCAAACATATGCACCGAAGAGCGAGTTTATCTCGCTGCTGGCGTTATTCGAGCTTTGCTCGAATTCCGGAAGAATCTGTGAGAATCAGCCTGTGGCAGTCAGCCACAGTGTGTTAACCAATCGTGTAGGTCTTTCCGACTGATAAGATACGCGGGGAGGAGGGGGGGGGGGAAAGATCGCGTATGAGTAATATCGCGAATGCCAGGCGCAAGAAGACTCAGCGACCGCGAGCACGCCTCCGCAAGACTTGGTGCTTTTTTCTCGCGCCCCCCCCCCCCCCGGGAGGAGAGTAAGCCGCGCTCGAGAGGTGGAAAAAGCGACGATAATTTATACTTTATCGGCGCGATTGTAAATACGGGGAGTTTATTCGCGTTCCTAAATCGCGGGTATATAATATAGAGTCGGTCTCGGGTATCTCGCGTGCGTGGGTGGTGACGTTTGTCACGATTTAAATGTCTGCGCGAGATCGGTCCGCACTATCGATTTTGCTTCGGAGCTGAGAACTTTTAAGGGTCATAAAACGACGATAAAAAGACTCGACGGCGATATTTTACTATTTTACTAGACGTCCTTGTCGGCCGGGAACCCCCACGTGGAAATGTGCGACGTGGAAATTGTATGAGAGTTCTCGAATATTCCGTTATCGCGGGATCTCACTCGCTCGTAATATTGAGCTCTTCTCCTTCGTCTCCCCGTCTCTCTCTCTCTCTCTCTTTCGCTCGAGACACGTGAAAGATATATTTTGAAAAAAATAAAGGGATAAAAGTTTGCGAGCGCGCGAGGTTCGAACGCGCTCGAGAGCGCATCAAGTCCAATCGAGCGATGACTCCTTCTTCCTCGTCTTCTTTTTCTTCTTCTTCTTCTTCTTCTTCTTCTTCTTCTTCTTCTTCTCCTCTTCCTCCTCCTCCTTCTCTTTCTTCTTCTGCTGCCTTTTCCAGTTCTTCCGTTCGGTCGCGGCTGATGCCATTAATAACGGACGAATTTTTCGAGCCTCGACAAGACAAATTGGCGCCCAATCGATGGTGGCCTGGTCTCGATTAATCAAAACTCGGCCGTGTACGAACGCTCCGCCGTTCATTATTCCGCTTAATTCGCTACCAAGGTAGGTGCACCGGTAACGAGTTTTATCGCGCCGACAAAAGTGCCGTTTAATCGACGATATAGTATATCCGAACTCGCGTTTCGATACCGGCGTACATATTATTGTGTGTATATATATATATATGTATATGTATATATATATATATATATATATATACAACACACGTATATATACTTTCCGACTTGCGAATTCGTGTTTCTTATCGCGCCATGTGTTATTGGCCGGATTTTATGTTGCGTTTAATCATCGCGATCGGTTACAATCGACGTCGCGTGATTCGCCAGAAATTACGTTCCGCAATAATGTTATAAAGTAGACTGCGCGCTACAAAATATAGACATATTTTTACCTGCGACTTGACGCTCCACTTACGTCGCTCCGGCGGACGCGGTTCCGAGCTGCACGGCAAATATATTCCTCGGTTTCGCTTCGCTCGAATTCCAACGAAACGAAAGCAATAATCCTACCGCGATGATGAAATTAAACGGAAGATCTTCACATACGTACACACACACACACGTACATACACAAACGAAATTGCGAATAAAACTTTTTTACACCGGACACGCAGCTCCCTCGAGTCGATTTTACTTTGCAGCCGAGCTCGCTCGCGAGCTCCTCAGCGAGACCGGCTGCAATAACGAAAGGATCACGAAATACATGTCTATGAATAGTCCTGTTCCCCGTGGAGCCTTCATTTATCAGACTCTCGCCGCTTCCACCCACGACGCGCGTCCCTTTACCCCTCCTTCCTCGCTCTCGATACCAGTCCGCGATCCCCCGCGTATTCGTATCCGGTTATCGAGGATCTGATAATGCCGACATAAACGTGTTAATGGCAGCAGCGCCAGCAGGACGCTGCGTTATTACCACGTGAATACAATCCGCGAAACGCCGCTCTCTCGGTTGCCGGTGATACCCGCGCCCCTTTCCCCTCCGACGCGTGGATTTGCCCGCACACACGCCCATACCGAGATTGCGTTATTTACAAGCGTAGTCTTATCCCGCGGTATCTCCTGACGAGCCCTAAACAACGAAGGTGACGACGACGACGACGACGACGATGACGCGGCCAGACTGCGCGCGAGCGCGCGCGCGCGCGAGTGCCGTGTAGTAAAAGCCATTATCGGCAACTCAATTATCGTTTAAAGGCGCTCCTTCGCTTTTTCGCTCGCTCGCTCGCTCGCTCGCTCGCTCGCTCGTTATTGTTAAAATTCCGCGTCCCGGACCCAGCCGGGAAGAGCCCCTACCTCGTCGCGAGGTACGCGAGTAGATAAGGATTGATTTATGCGAACGGTTCCCGCCGGAAAATAATTAACATCGCGCAGATCGATCTGTCCATCCGGTTGCGCGAGAGAGAAAGAAAGTGAGGAGGGGGAGGGGAAGGAAAAGGAAGATGCAGAGATCTTTCCTTCTTTTCGTTTCTTTCTTCTCCGAGCTCTCTCCGCGTCTCGACACTGCGAAATCTCTCTCGCAGTCACGCCCGTTAGGAATAGCCGCCGCGGCGTGCTTGCGCGACGACGCGACCGCGCCGAGGCGAAGTAACGTAACTGACGTTTAACGAGCTCGAATTTTGACGCGCCTTATTTCCTCGTCGGGCTCTCTCGCGCGGTCCCGCTCTTCTCTGCGTTCTCTGCTCGGCCGCGCGAAGTCGGATCCGTCGCGGATCCGTCGTAGCGCGCGGATATAATACACGTTAGACCGTTAACGTTCCCATGCGGCGAAAGAAATGCTCGGCGGCCGCGAATGCATTTCAGGAAGCATAATGAGTGATTATACCACGAGGCAACGTGCAATCGCAGCTTTCCTCGCGGTGCTCTCTTTCTTTCCTTCGCCTCGCAACGGGGCCTAACAATGGGGTGTGGTAGCTGAATTTCGCGAACGCTTCGGCGCGTGTGCGCTCGCGGGTGTAATACGAATTACGGCGGAGCCGTGTGCGAGTGGAGGAAACGTGATTGATGAATCTCGGTGGACGAGGAGCGACGTAGCCTCCTCGTCGTCGCGCACAACATTCGGCCGCGGTGAAGCTCGGTTCGCGGAGGTAGCCGACTGTACACACACACATATGTAAACATGAAAAAAACAACAACTTTGTTAGCGTGTTAAACGAATTGTCCGCTCCCCGAGAGAGACGTTTTGTCCGCGTAGAAAACTTTCGTTCCTACGAGAACTGACAGTTCTCGTAGGGACGCGATAAGAGGCTACTCTCGCGGCGCGGTATCGCGCGGAAATACTATACACTTATTTACTCGACGCGGCCACTTGGCGTAGGAGCACGCTCGCGCTGCCAGAAGCGCGGATTTCGGTCAACGATCTGTCAGGACGTCGCGCTAGATTGGATCCGTCCGCGGTCCACGTGCCGCGCTGCCTTCTGTTGCTCTTGGCGGCGCGGCGGCCCTTTTCGTCATCGTCATTACCGTCGTCTCGTACTCATGTTCGCGCGCGCGGCGCTTCACTTACTCTCCCCCGATGATCGTTCTTCCCTCAGGCAGGCCGCGCGCACGCACGCCCGCGAAACCAGCGGAGGAGAGCCTGGCCAGGCTCGAAATCTCGCGCCGAGGTTCTTTTGTCGGCGCGCTTTCGTTTTCGCGCCATTTTTGGCGAGGCCGCTTTCGCCGGTTATTAGTTTAATTTGAGATATAAAGCTGATGTAACCCGCTCGCAATTAGTTACCGACCTTATCGATTGCTCTTTACGAGTCGCGCGAAGGCCGCCCGAAAGGACCGGCACTTTCGAAAACGCGCCATGATAAATCGGCCGTGAGCGGCGCGCGCGCGCGCGCACGCCTCCGATTACGTTTTTGCGCGCGTTCGTACAGCGTATCCGGTGCCATCGAGGAAAGACGGCGCCTGGCGAGCCTCCTCTCCGAGGAACGTCGCGGAGAACGAGATCCAAGTCAAGCGTCCGCGAAGCGAAGCGGTCGCGCCGGAGACGCGGGCAGGAAGAGAAGATTGGGGGGGTGGGGAACAAAGGGGAGAGAAAAAGAGAGAGAGAGAGAGAGAGAGAGGAGAAGAATAATTTAGAGATCCATAAAAGATAGGACAACGCAACTGTGAAATTTAACGGCCGCGCGCGTGCGCGTGCGCACCCCGGCTCTAGCTGTGTGTGACTTACGAAAGTTCGGTGCGTTCTCTCGCTTATCGACGGCGATACTCGCCGCGCCTTCACTGAATCGTTACTCACGCGATCTTTATCTGCCGCGGGATCGACGTTTATTTTCCGTGAGAGAGAGAGAGAGAGAGAGAGAGAGAGAGAGAGAGAGAGGCAGAGAAAGAGGGAGAGAAGGAGAGAGCCCGCGAGAGACGACCGGTGGTGTACGATTTCCCAGTGGCCGTTTCGAACGTCGCCCGACCCAGCACGCGCGCGACCGTGTGAAATAATGCCATAAGAGTTCGTTATCTCGCGGATTCCTCGCGGAGACAGCGAGAAACAAGTCCGCGAGAGATCGGCAGTCACCCGCGGAAACGTCGGTGCCGTTCACGTTCCGATCCGGACGCGAGCCGTCCCGAAATCCACAGGTCGTCCGCGGCCGCGCGTGAAAAATGCGGCCGAGCGCGACGCGCCGCGCGCGTTTTCAGAGGAAAAATAACACGCCTCCTCTTCATTCATCCCGAAGCTCGTCTCGTCGTTGGCCGCACGCGCGTGCTTTATGCACCACGTGCCGCGCGTGGCGTTAGTCCGCCGCGGTTAATATACGGCGTGTTGTTCGTCGTTAGTCGTTAGTGATTCGCGTGTAAATAATGTACGAATATACCGGAAGCGCGAGCGAACGCCAGCGCGCGCCAGCACGCTCATTGGCGGCGGGAGATTATCTACGAAATACCGTTATTAAGGGGACGTTATTAATGAGGTACCGAGCGCTCGTACTCGCGCTCGCGCTCGCGCTCGCGCGCGGTTCTGATGTATATAATGGCGGGTTTTCAAGATAATCGCGCGGCCACACTCTAAGCCTCGCGGCGCGACCACGGTGGACGTGCGGGAGAGAAGACGAGGAAGAGAGCGAGCGAGCGAGCGAACGAGAGAGAGAGAGAGAGAGAGAGAGAGAGAGAGAGAGAGTGTGAGGAGGGGTGGGATGGGAGGGAGGGAGTGAGAAGCCGGGAGAAACGAGGGTTCGAGCGAGAGGGACCTGGCGAGAAGGTGTCGGTGCTGTGGAATGCGGTATTACCATATCCAAACCTGACGTAACTTTCGTTGGGCAGTGACCTAGAGACGATCCTTTCGCGTGCAACTGCGTCTCATTTACGACACACCGCGGCCGGCTGTCTCGTCTCGCCGTTCGCGATTCGCGCATCCTCGCTCGATTCGCCGCGGCCGCGTGTGGCTTATCGCCGTCCCACGAGGCAGGCGCTGGAGTTCGCACGCGATAGGAAAGGTAATTGGCGTAATGACCCGTGGATTATTATCCTCGCCCCACCCGCGGACCCCTCCTGCTCTCGCTGCGGGCGATATGCTCTCGTCGCGCTTGGCAACGGAGAATAGAGGAGTGTTTACATTACAAGAATATTTATATGTTAGTTGCAGAGTATTTAGTCATTACGGGAGCTAGTTTGAGGGGAATTTTTTTTTCGCTAATTCTTGTGCTAAACGTTTGGAGGGGAAAAGTCAGGACCAGAGCGAATAGCGCACAAATATAGTAAGAAAATCAGCGAGGCGTTCGAATTGCGCGCGACTACACGATGCGAGTGCAACGTGCATTTAAAGACCGGATCATTAGAGGACACTCGAATAAAAAGGAAAAGGAAAGAAAAGAGAACGATGGATGATGGTAACCGGTTTGTTGTTGTTGTTGTTGATTGAGTTGAGAGCTGTAAAACTGTACAGACGTATATTAATAATAATAGATAATACGCAATATATTATTTATTTCTTTCCACGACGCTCTTAAGTGAAATTACAGTTACGATTATCCACTCTACAAATAACAATAAATTTTTCGATCGTTTTCGCATTGGTGGGGCAACCGTGCAGGGGCAAAAACAAGAATACTTCCGTGGCTGCCTTCGGCAGCTACTTTCACGTCGCTTTGCGATCTAACGGTGTTTTCATTGCTTTCGTCAGTTACACACGACGAAGGCGACGGGGGATTCTTCATTATCCCGCTTTTCCCCTGCGGGGCTCTTTCCGCCTGGGTTCCTCTTTGTCTTGCATGGTAAACAGTTGCACCTTGTTGCGCAAAAGCGCGAGAGGCGCATACTGTCGTCAAAACTCTCGTCGATCAAGTGTGCCCTATGGTGGCTGACGAGTCTAGTGGCGCTCGCTCGCGAAGAGCGCCGGGTTTGTTGCCATTAATAATATCGTACACCGCGGGCTATTGCGACGCTGGCCGGCACCGCTTTTTATTTTCCTCTTGCTAATGCAACAGCTGGTTAGATGACGTCATGCGACTCCTACGTAGCCGCGAGAGTAGCGATGTGCTCGAGAGTATGTGCTGAAAGCGCGCGATTACCCAATTTCACATCGCCGGAACGTCATTTCGCGATCCTACTGACACGTCGTCTTACAAACCCCGCGATCTTCATCGTTTGATATCCCCGAGCCGAAATTTTGATTCTGCGTTAGTTCGGCTTTTTGACTCAAACTTTGTAGTCAATAAAGCTCGAATGCAGGTCGAGCGTTGAAATAATGAAACATTCAATAATCCCTGCGCTCCTGTAAGCAAGGCGAAAGTTTTATTTGCAATTGGTGCAAAATCGACG
Source organism: Harpegnathos saltator (assembly GCF_003227715.2). Classification (NCBI taxonomy): domain Eukaryota; kingdom Metazoa; phylum Arthropoda; class Insecta; order Hymenoptera; family Formicidae; genus Harpegnathos; species Harpegnathos saltator. The sequence continues at coordinate 886,786 of NW_020230713.1, forward strand.
CATTGATCTGGCTTGAAACCGCGAGAATCGATGCGTGCGTGTGTGCGTGCGTGAGCGCCAAACTCCGGCACGTCGCCTGGAAGAGAGGCAGTGTTTGTCAATCATCTCGTCAGGCCGACGAGTGTTTGCGGTGTTTGCGTAGCCTCGAGTGAGCTGGTTAATGCTCGCGCGATAAATGCACTCGAGCGATTCTTCGCCGCTCGTCTTCCTTTTCCTTGCCTTCTCTCGTCGTCGGTCCGTTCTCTGTCCCCGCGGCTTCTTCCTCGCGCGCCGCCGCGCCGCGGAGGATAACGTTGTACCGTTCAAACGCGGCGACGACTTTGATTTATGGACAAATCGAGCGCACCGCCGCGCGTTACGCGCCGTGCGAATCCGCGGATAACGCCCTGTTATTTTCGCCCGTAGGATATCATAATCTCGCGGAGATCGCGCGCATGCTTACTTTTCCGCGACTGCTCGCGACTCGGTTCGCCCTGTCCGCGGGGGCGGCGGCGGCACTGCCGCGTCAGGATCACCGCAAACCCCCGAGTGTGACACGTATAAGCTGAAGCTTTCTTCACGCGTTTCTTGTCGTCTGAAATCACGTCATTTGATGCATCTCGATATCACTTGACGCGTTTAAACGCGTTAAACGACGTGATTTAAGACAAGACAAGATATGCGTGAAGGAAGCTTCAGCTTTTATACGCGTGAAAATAACACACTCGGGTTTGCAGTGATTGCGCGAGCAACCTGCCTCCTCCGCCTGCCGCCGTTCGTTAATTCCGCGAGCGCGAGCGGCCGCGCGGTGTATGCAGATTTCTATCTTCATCTAGCGTAGGAAATTGAATCACGCAGGGATCCCCTTGGGCGATTCGGCGAGGCGCGGCATCGGCGCATCGGTTGTTACACGGCGAATTGATTCATCGATTCGGAAGTAAGCGCGCCCCGATCGAAAACAAGGCTCGATACCTCCCTTCCGCGAAATTCGTTATCTGTAGCGCTCAATCATCCCGGGGATCGTGTTGCTCGGATCGATTCGCGGACGCCGCGATGCGCATCTTCGCGGTAGGAGAAAAGCGAGAGCGAGTGAGCACGCGCGCGCGCGCGCGTGAGAGAGAGAGAGAGAGAGAGAGAGAGAGAGAGAGAGCGTGAGAGAGGTAGATCACGAGAGGGGCCGCGGAAGGAAGAGAGAAAGAGAGCCACTCGTCGTTCGCTGCACGCAGGAGGGCAAAAGGAACTCGAAGGCTTCCTCCCTTTCGCGCTCTCAAAGGCATCGGAGCAGAGATCAGATAGGGCACCTCGGCCCCGCGGCCGGACTACAAAGTGATATCCGACGGAGATATTGTGTGTGCACACCGTGTTCGCCGATTACGTAACTCCGCGGCAAGCGAGCGGCTGATTCACCGAGCGCGACTGCTCGCCGAGAAAGAGCGAAAGAGAGATGATTTCGAGCAGGGTCGGCCGGTTTTGACGGCGATGCAGGCGACGCCGGCGCGGCGGTGAATCTCCGAGAATCCCGTGTGTACTCGAATCCCCCTAATAGTAACGCGATGACAAACGAAGCGCGGAAACGAACGCGAGCGTGATGAACGACGAGCGTGTAACCACGGCAGCGTGACCGTGGAAAAAGGATCGACCGCGATGTTCGAGACGCGAAAGCGAGCGGAGAGACGGGCCGAAATGAAAAGCGTGGTGTGAGCGTTTCCCGCGGCCGGATCTCGGCTCCTCGCTCGCGGATGTGCGATGTTTATTGCGGAGCTTTGCGCGAAAAGTACACACGACAGCATTGCGGAACACGCAACGGTAAACACTTGTCACGATCCACGCGGTTTTAATTAATCAATTTGCATTAATCGAGCGGCGTCGCGTCGTCAAATAATTGGCCGGCGAAATAATTTAGCTGACCGTCACTTTGAGTGATTGACGTCGGGCGATTGAAAAATGATGCTTCGCTCGAAAGTTCGGAGGGAGACAGACAGACAGATAGAGAGAGAGAGAGAGTGGGGGGAGAGTGGGGGGAGAGAATAAGACCATGCGTTCGGGGTTTAATTACGTTTATAAATGGGCCCATTAGGTACGCCGCGATTTTTCACACCTGCCTCGGCCCGCTCGTAGTCGACCAGGAGAGCTTATCGATAAGCCTTCGAACGTTCCCCCTTCCAATGGAGCTCGATTTTCGATTCACCTGTCATCCGTCATTCTTTTCCCGGCTTTTGTTTCTCCGTAAAATTTCTTTGGTCCCTCGCGATTGCTAAAACTAAGCCTGCCAGATTTCACCTGGACAGTTTAAATTTCAGCATCAAGAGTGTGTTCAGCCAAGATAAAAGAAAATATCCAGAGTGTTGCATATTTTTTATCTATATTGATATATTTTTCGAAGAAAGCATGCATACTTTTTTTCACAAATTATCGTTATCGTTCAGTTTTGTTTCTCTTTCTTATTCGAAAGTCCGTCCAAACTTCTCTCTATGTTGAAATCTACCGGCCCTAGCTGAAACGATAAAGGCGTTCCTGGAATGCGAAATTACGCGGACGCCTCGGCCGGTCCGCTTCCCAGACGATAGTCGCGAATGTCCCCTCGGCCCGCTCCGCTCCTCCGAATCACGAAGCTTGAGTAACGCGGAACGGAGCGGAGCGGAGCGGAGCAGAGCAGAGCAGAGCAGAGCGAAGCGCCGATCTTATCTCGAGCGCGTACATACATACGAGTCCGCGTACACGCGATATCTCGATCGTGCCCCTCATCTGCATGCCGCGCGGTAATAATTCGGGCCCGGGGCCTACGACGCGCGCGCCCGCGTTCTCCTCTTCAAGCCGCGGAGGAGAAAACCGGGCCAGGGATCGATCTCGCCCTCTATCTCTCTCCCCCTGGTAGTGGCCTCTCGTCGTCGTCGTCGTCGCCGTCGCCGTCGTCGTCGTCTTCTCCTTTCTTCGGCCCGGCCCGGCCCGGCCCGGTCCCGGGGGCCGGCGGATCGACGCGTATTCAATTACCCCGCCAAAATCAGTCGAGATCGCTCTGACTGCGAGCGAGGTGGCGGCCATTTATATTAATTCACGCCGGGCGATCTCGAGCATTAATGACAAACACTCGTTTGCCGTGGCCTGACAGCTCGCGCGGCTCGCTTGTCGTAATCGATACGCTTCTCTTTTTCTTCTCCCTCTCCCTCCCTCTCTTTCTCTCTCATTTCTCACTCTCTCCCTTCCTCCCGCTCGCCCCGGCCCGTCTGTGACGCTGTTAGAGACGAAATCTCGTTGATTTCGTGCGGTCGCCGGTCGTCTGTACGACTTCGGTATTTATGGTAATCGCAGGAGATGACGCTTTAATTACCCAGCGTTTTGCGAAAGAGAGAGAGAGAGAGAGAGAGAGAGAGAGAGAGAGAGAGAGAGAGAGAAGGAAAGATTAACTGGGAAATTAATAAGGGGACGTTGTTAGGCGCGTTATCGGCGATGTGCTAATTTCGCCTTATCGCCGGTATCGTTCTCCCGGTTCGTCCAAGTGTGAAATCTTAGCGACAACGACGAGACGTAGGGGGGGGGAGGCGTATCTTGCAGGTGGTGGAACTGGCGTCGACGAGGCGGCAGGTCGCGCGGAAAAGAGTCGCTCCTGACTCTCCTGCAAAAGCTCACGTCGCCGTGTGCAGTTTGCACAGGCGGGATTGCAGAATTAATTATGCGACGGGACATTGACCGGGGCTGTTGGCAATATCATTTAGCGTATTTCCGGCGGGGCGTTTACGATCCTCTTTACGCGACTGTTCCGGCGCTCGTCCTTTAATGCCCATTCTCTCGCGTGATTGGTAATCACGCCCATTGCGAAGACGATTGTCACGTTCGCGTTACGAGAAGCGCGGGTTCGCGCGAGATGTGACCCTTATCGCGTTTGACCAGCTTGAATGGGTCGAAGAATGTCGGTGAAAACAGCCCGAGTTCAGTTGGATAAATCACGACAGTAGTCTTCGCTGCGAATCGCCCCCGTGGGGAAGCATTTCGAGATTTCGCGTCTCGGTGAAGTGCGAGAAAGACACGTTTAATCCGTTGATAAAGAAACGATACTCGTCGAAATGAAGGCAAAATTTACGAAGATGAACGAAGAAAAGAATGCTGTGAATTTCCGCGCCTGTCGCGGCGGCGGCAAGCGCGCATCGAAACGAGATTGTCGACGACTTCGCGCAATCGTCGGCGCGCAAGAGCGCCTCCGCTTTCTTCCGCTGACGTCCAAGTTATCGACCTCGGCGTCCATTTCCTCGCGTGGGTAGACGGTGCGGGAGCTTTCCCGGCGCGCCGCGGCTCTTTCCTCGCGCTCTCAGTTTACGAGTTTGCCCTCGTGCGAGGCGCGATTCGCGCGTAATTGCGAAGCGATCGGAGACGAATGAAAGGCGAGTGCGAGAGAGGAACGAGCGAGCGAACGCGTGCGTGGGTGTGCTCATTGATAATCCGACGGCGGATGTCGGTGCGCGCGACTGAACAGCCGACGAGTAAACGCAACCTCGGGAACCGCGCGAAGAGGATTCCCGAGGCTTCTCCGAGGTGTTATCGGCCGCGTCGGCTACACGCTTGGAGACGAGGAGACAGAAACGGCAATACGCATATCTCTTAGGCTCACACACACACACACACACACACACACACACACACATACGCACAAAGCCCGCATCTTACGAAGGTTTTCAAGGCGAGATGTAAAGGATGGCTGCTTCCCACTGTCCATATAGGCGTGTCTTCTTTCGTCCACCTCGAATATTTGTGGCTCCTCAAGCTATCCTTCTCAGATGCGGTCTCCTTAGTCTCTCGTCGAACTTGGGATTTATGCGCCATGAGTCGATATTTCGTCGAGCAGAAACGGGTAGAACGAAACCGTGCGCAGGGCTGGAAAATGATCCGATCATCTTCCCGGAGCACATTTTCCTGAAAGAAACTCTCTCTCTCTCTCTCTCTCTCTCTCTTTTATATGAGTTCCTTCTGGCGAGCCAGGCGTAAGCCCGCCACACGTATGCGAATACTGAGCTGCCGCTGCTGACCTCTTTCTCGACTGCCTGGAGGTTTCGGAAGTCTTGAGCATGTACTTGACATGCGGAAAATCATGTGTTGCGTAGTTTCAAATGAGATCATTCTTAACCCGACTGGCAATAGATATGTACATTTTATTTTATTTTATTTTATTCAACCAACGATTGAGATTTTGAAACCGATTATAGAAACTTCTTACTTTCCTACTGCCCTGTAATCTCAACTTATGTTATAAATTGTAAATTCTGTCTACGCGCTTAAGGGGACTTGTCCCAGAGCGCTAAATAAATGACGCTTCTCTCTCTCTCTCTTTCTCTCTTTCTCTCGTTGCTTCGGAATTCGCTCGCTGGCGATCTCGAGCTCTCGACTTCCCCGCGCAACAAAGTACACGTACGCGCGTTACGGATCTCAACTCTGCCACGCGCCGTTCACTTTCGTCGCGTGCACGCCGCAAGCAGGAGAGAAAGAGCGCGTGCTGCTCGTGTTCTCTCATTTGCGTTCGCGAAATCTATTTTCTGAAGGCACGCGGGAATTATGAACGACCTTGCGAACGAGCGAGCGAGCGAGCGGCTCGGCCGCGACACGGGCCACTTCGCGAGGGCAAGAAGGACAACTTGTCGATCTCCCGAGAGGAACGCGTGGGCGCGTTCATTGATAGCGCGCCGCCGCCGCCGCGCTGCTAGTCGATGCGTGACCGGCCGCGCGTCGATTGATCGCGCCGAGGGCGATCGCGCTCTCGCCAAGGCGCTGCACGCGCGCCGTCTCCGTTGCCGCGCCGCGGTGAATTGAATTTTCACGATATCATGCGGCGCGCGCGAGACAGCGAAAGAACTGCCGCCGCGAAGAGGCTCTCTCGCTCGACGTCGCGCTGCGCCGCCACCGAGTGAAAATTAAAATTCAGCTGGCGTGCGCACGCACGCACGCACGCACGCACGCACGCACGGCCGCGCTGAGCACGCGTATGCAAACCACCTGTCCTCGGCTTCGTCTCGTTTCGTCTCGCTCCTTTTATCTTTCTTTCCTCGCTCGCGCTCTTTATCCCCGCCTGCCCTCCGCTTTTTCCCGACCGCCTGTCTCGCGTTCCCTCTTTCTCCGTCTCTCTCTATCTCTCTCTCTCTCTCTCTCTCTCTCTCTCTCTCTCTCTCTCTCTCTCTCTCTCTCTCTCTCTCTCTCTCTCTCTCTCTCTCTCTCTCTCTCTCTCTGTCTCTCCCTGCCGTCGCGTGTGACGCTCGCTCTTCTTGTTCGTCTCACTCTCTCCTCGTCAAACCCGCGGCACCCTCCGCGTGGATGAGGAGGCAGTTTGTACCTTTGTACGTTAATTGACAGTTAATTGGACGATAGGGTCGGACCGCCTCGGGTAATCCGGACTCGTAAATGCCGGATTGTCGTTTCGAGTGCAAACCGCTCGCTCGTTGGCTCGCGCGTCCGTCCGTCCGTCCGTCCGTCCGTCCGTTCGTTCGCTCGCTCGCTCGCTCGGCGCGTTCGTTTTTCATGTCGGAACCTTCATTAAACGAAGTAATGAAGGCGACCGCGCCGTGCAAGAGAGAAAGAGAAAACTGGATTAACGGACGCGCGGCGTGCCTCACGACGCTTCGTCCCGTCGTAATAAGCAGATTAAGGGGACCCTAACCAATTCCCGAGCTTGAAAAAATAATTACGAAACCTCCGGCGAGGGCTGGCGGCGGCAGGGAGAGAGGACGAGAGAAAGAGAAAGAGGGAGAGAGCGACGTCCCTGGCAAGAGGGTGAGAGAGGGAGGAGGGGGATTAATCTGATCGGCAGTATCTGAGCGGCGGAGCGCCGCGGCGCAGCAGCGGCGAATTAATTTCGTCGGTGCAATTAAGATATCGTTTGAAGGTGGACCGTGCGCGTCACGTTCGATCGATCGCGGCCGCGGGAAAAGCAGGCCCTGCGGGGCGCGGTATGCGCGAGCTGTCAAATTCGCTAAGTAATATATATATATATATACACACACGGTCGCGCTGCAAACCGGAACCACCGACGCGCACCGAGCCACGTGTTTTTATCACGGCCCCAGCGGCTCGCGCGTACAAATCCTGCGGTTGTATTTCGTAAACGCCGTCGTATATTGAATGCGCCGGCCGTCGTGCACGTCGACGTCAATCGGCGTCGCGGGAGCGACAGCCGCCGAATAATTTATCACCGACGACGCGCCGACAACGCGCGCCGCGCGCGCGCGGGGGAGAGAGACAGTTACGATCCGCGAGAATTAAAATCCGAAACTATAGCTCCCGGTCGTACACCTTCATTTCACGCGGAATAATCCTTATTCATCCTCCGGGGGTTTACGTGCTTAAAGCACGACACGTGTCAAACCGCCGGCTCTCGGCTATATTGTTGATACGCGCCGTCTGGGTCCCTCTTCCTCTCTTTGTCTCTCTTTCTCCGCTTCTTGCGCGTGCGCGCGTGCGCGCGAACGATGATTTATGAGTATTTTAGACGGGAGGAATTTTTTTAAAATGTGAAGGTATTTATTTATGGCTATAATGAAAGTTTCTCTCTCTCTCTCTCTCTCTCTCTTTCTCCCTCTCTCTTTCGCTTTTTCTCTGTCCATGAGGGATATAGACAGCGACTCGCAGCGGCGGCGGCCGCCGACACTTCTCGTTCCTACTTGGGATTTGTCTAATGAGTTGACAAATCGAGGCCAACGCGACAGTAGCTCGATGCACGCTCTCGGACTGTTTACTGTCTCTTTCTGTCGCGCGGTCGCACTCGCTCCCGGTACAGGGACAGAACACGAGGAGAGACGCGATCAAACGCGTAGGTAAGGAGCAGGCGGAGGAGGAGGCGTTGGAAATGGTGGTCGTTAGCGGAGCGGCTCGTAATTAATCGCGGCTAACGAGACAAGTAACGAAACACCGAATACCTCGGAATTTCCCGTGCCTTTGTATCTGTATGTCCGCGCGTCGATCTCGCGACTGGCGGACTTTTCGCGCGAGAAGAGGTCCGGCGTGGCGTGGCGTGGCGTGGCGCGCGGCACGGCACGAACGCGAGCGGGCAGTTACGTTGCAACATTCTGCGCGGCGTGTAATGGCGCTGTAACGGTAGATGTAAACGTCAATGACTCGTCATGACCAGCAGTCGATCACCGATTTCACGTGGCCAGATCGAAGACGCCGATAACGCGTGTTTTGGCATAATCATCCTTCATTAGCATGACTCTACGAAACGCCCGGCGCGCCACGCCACGCCACGCCATGCCACGCCACGCCACGCTACGCCATACCGCACAGACGGACATATGCGTGTGTGCATGGAGAAAGTCTAAGATCTAAGAATAAATCGAAAAGGTGGTCCCCGTCGCGGCGATTATTGTTGTGACAACTTGATCCGGCGACAGGATACGTGCTAACGTTCACGCGATAGAAAACGCACGACGCGTCCAAGCGCGTAAAGAGCGAGAGAAGCGCACGTTGGGTCGTTGGGAGGAAGACAAATCCCACCTATCTGTCGGTCGTATCTTTGCCGGAACTCTTTTGTGAAATTTTCACTTTGATCTTTCCAAACGAGAGGAGAGAGAGAGAGAGAGAGAGAGAGAGAGAGAGGTGTGATTTTTATCGCTGCTTTTCTCGACGACGCTTGCGACTTTGAAAACAAATTTATCACAGACGTTGAGATCTCGAGAGGTAACCAGACGAAATGAAATCTCCCCCTTCTTCTCTCTCTCTCTCTCTCTCTCTCTCTCTCTTATCCATCTGTCTACTTACCCGCTTCTTTTCTCTCCCGCGCAGAGTCCGCGGGAATAAAAAGATCGATCGGAGCTCGAAGGTTACACCTTTCGTTTTTCGCCATAGCGGGACGTGTCGTCTTGCCTATTTAGGGCGGAAAATTCACTCGATCGTTACTATCGACGCGATACGTGCCATCTGCGTAGCGGCCGGATCCTCCTCTATGCGTCGTCACGCACGTGCGTGCATGCGACAGACACACACACACACACACACACGGCGTGCGCGCACCGTTGCGTAAGAAAGTGGACGTCGCTCGGACTCTAAGATCGTAACAGTTACATTAACGACACCGCGAGGAACAGCTCGCACGACGATCGCCGTACGCCCAAACGCGACAATCGCGCGATCATCTCCCGCGATCAGACCGGAGCTTGTCGCAATTTGCGCGCGACGTTGATGCAACGCTGAAACGACACACTCGCGAGGAGGCGATTTCGTGCTCGCTCAACACGACACGCAACCTCTCTCGGCTCGCTGCGTAATTTCCACGACGCCAGTCGCCTTCGATCTCTTTCAAACGCGCGTGACTTTGAACGCAGCGCGCGCAATCCGTCATTTTCTCGCTCGGCCCCCTCGAACGTCGCGCTGCAAACGCGTCGACCACAACAAGGCTTGACAAGTGTAGGAGGATGTATCTCTCAGCTTCCTAGCGTATCGAACGATGCTCTCGGAATTTTCGGAATATTTCACGAGCGACCGAGATCGCCCCGAAATGACGAAATGCGCACGTCGGGCTCCCGGCTGCGCTTCGGCGCTCTTTCATTTCGTCGATATGACTTGCGATGATCTTGCGACTTCTCGTCGCGCCACGTTGCTCGGTCAATGTAATCATCGGCTTACGCAATCGCGACCGCCGGATCGTCAGCTATCCGACGCCTATTACTCGGCTGATCAATCGGCGGCTTACTTTTACGCCCGCGGACGACCAGCGGCGGTCTGTATCCACTGGCGGCGGCCGGCCGGCCGCGCCGAGACGAGGGCGTTTCTACTTGCTCTAGCGGGCTCGGGCTCCGGCTCGGCTGAAACTATTCTCTCGTCACTTCGTGTACATTGTCACGCCTCTCTGCGCGCGCGTTCAACCACGTGTCTGGCCGAGCTGCCGGTCGACGGATCTCCGTCCGGAGATTCGTATCGCGGCCCGAAGAATGCTCGATCCGACGGCGGCGGCGGCGGCGGCGGTTCGGCCTCTGAAAGCCCACGAACGCTCAAGAGGAAGCATATAAACCCGAACTTGGCAGCAGCGAGCACGCTGCCGGTTGCGCCAGACAGACATGTCGCGCTCGTGACGAGCGGATCAGCCTGTTTTTCTAACGCAATTGAATTTCGCCTCGCGAGCGGCCGCCGTCCGTTCGTTCGCGTTCCCCCTTCGTAATTGATCACCGTCTCTCGCCGTTCTCGCCGTGAGCGAACTCTCCTCTCTCGTGTTTTCACGTCGCAGCGCGCGCGGATACGGTGAAAGACTTAGCGAGATTCATTTTTCCCCCGAAAGCTGCCGCTAAAAAATACCTTCTTCCGCCCGCGGCACGCTCGCGGCGACAGTTACTCGTTTCATTGCACGAAACGAACGGAATGCCGTTACGGTTAGCGGTCTCGATTGCCGGCATCCATCATCCGACCGTGCGATTCGCGCGCGCGGAGGAAAAAGTGGCAATTTTCTTGTGAAATGTCTCGACTCGACTCGACTCGTCGTCGTCGTCGTCGCCATCGCCATCGCCATCGCCATCGCCATCGTCGCTGTCGTCGTGGTACATCGCAAATATTACTTTCGACATCGGGATAGAAACAGTGTGTGTCGTCCTTGATGATTGCTATATCACCGAATTGTGTGTACATTACATAAGCGGAGTAAATCGCAGGCTCACGGCTACGACCCACTCCGGCGATAGGTTGTAGTAACGATTTGTTTTATTGACTTAGGAGATTGAGATTGGTTCGCATCTCGAGTACCGTGTATTTTCGTTCGCGGGGATGCGCCGATATATCTATTTATGAGTGTGTACGCAAGAAAGGATCGCGCACCAGCCCGAAGAGCCCGCGCGCGTAACGCCGCAACGCGTCCCGCTAACGCGGCCGGGCACGTGCGAGATTGCTGCACGCGCAATACCGCACGGCGAAATTCCGCCGGGTAATTCCCGCAAGAGCGGCCGTCTAAAGATGTATTTTTAACCGCACGCGTTTTCTTCCTCTTTCTGCGCTCCTTCTCTGTCTCTGGCATCGGAGAGAAACATGCTCCTTTCTCTCTCTCTCTCTCTCTCTCTCTCTCCCTCTCTCTCTCTCTCTCTCTCTCTCTCTCTCTCTCTCTCTCTCTCTCTCTCTCTCTCTCTCTCTCTCTCTCTCTCTCTTCCTCTCGCTCTTTCTCTATCATCGGTGTTGCCGACTCTTTTCTCTTCTATTTTTTTCTCTCCGCTTCTCGAGCTCCGCTCGAGAATAATCGTCGCTTCGAATATTATTCTTCGTTCCGTTCTGTAAATACGCGCGTTTGATATCTAAAATGTTCTCTCGAGCGCGAGAGAAGCAAGACGGAGGGAATTAATGCGAGAGCGCGGGGGCGATTGTTGTGAATTTATAACCGCCTTGGAACTTCCCCCCCTCCCCCCTCGGCAATTACACTTTTCATCGCGCTTGCTCCGTCTTTGTGTGGAGCGTCTGTAAATTCGTTTCTTACGCGCGGTGAGTCCCTCACTCTCCCTCTCCCTCTCTCTCGCTCTCTCGCTCTCTCGCTCTTCGAGTTTACGTAATGAATCTTCTTTTCTCCGCCTCGTTCCCGCTGATCCTCGCGCGTACTTTCGGCTCTTTTCGCTCATTCTTTTTCTCGCGGTAGCATGCGCGCTGATTGCGATTTATAATGTCAACCGGCCCGGCTGCGGTCAGGACCCATTGTCGAGGGATCGGGAGAATCGGTTTCGGTCCTCGTATGTATAGGAAGCGATCGGTAGCGGCGACAGTCGCCGCCGCCGTCGCCGCCTCTTAGCGGCGTGGGCGTGTGTAAATTTCGCAAATACACCGCGACGCTCCGAGCCGCGGACGGAGTCCCAGATTGCGGTCCTACCGAATCGGATATTACGCGAGAAATTCAACGCCAATCGAATCTCTCGTTCCGACCGCGAGTCAACAACGCGCAAGAGAGATCCGCGGGACTTCTGTAAATTCGCTTCCCAGGATGAACACCAACCAACAATGACACATTGCGTCGATGTTACAATTTCCCGCTTGGAGCAATGTAAGCGTAACACATGTTGAGTGCGCACAACATCGTTGAGTGAGAAACGATAAACAGTCTCGACAGTTGATGATTATTGTATATTGCGAGCTGGTGTGTCCAGCGACTTGCGAAACCGTCGCGGCGCCGGCGGCGGCGGCGACGGCGACCCGGCCCGACGCACTTCCGTCGCGAGAGGATGCGTCTCGAGGAGAGAGGATTCGTAGATGCATGGTATTCGCACGGCGGAGAGAGACGCCTTCGCGCTCGGGAAAACTGGATCTCCCCCGGGCGGACGCCCGGCGTTCGGAGGAGCCGCAGGGCCCTCCGACGATCGGATGCCGGAGGGAAAGGGAGGAGAGGGAGAGGAGAGAGGGGACCAAGGGAGGAAGAGGCTACGCCGCGGGAAGAAGGAGAAAGATAAGGAGGGCGAGCTCGTAACGGGGGAGGGTACGAGGGGAGGGGGAATAAATTAAAGAACGGGTTCTCCCTCACCGCAGGACCTCATTACGTCCAACTTCATTTGTTTCCATTTTAATCGGGGCCCCGTCGGACCGACGGCAGCGGTCCAGAATCCAGTACCAGAAACCAGAACTGCAACGAGTCTCTCCCGGCACCGCCGCCGAATGCATCGAGCCGGATTCTCCGCTCGCGAGGATCGCGGGGAGGGAGGAGGATGCGCTCGGTGGCGCGGCAGCGGTAGCTGTGGACGCGTAGACGCGCCGCGCGCGTTTTCAAGCGAAAATCGCGCAACGGAGAAGAGAAGATTAATGGCCAGGCAGATGCGTTTGTTGTTATCGTCTCTAAGAGAGCAGCGCTCTTCCAAGAGCGCTTTTCCAAGGAGGAGCGAAGAAAAAATTCTTCCTTTCTAATTTTAGCAGCGAATCAGCGCTGAGAATTGCCGGCCGAGGAAGAAGAGAGTGTCGAGAGCATCTGAATTTTTTTTTTTTTTTCCAAGGAGCCTCGTCCCTTTCGAGAAAACGCGCGACCCTCGTGAGAAGAGGCTGCGCGAGGCAGAGTTGAACGGCGCCGCGCGCGGCTGTCGACACGTCGCCGTGTAACGGGTATCAAAAATAATTGCCCTGTGAATTACATTCCACGCTAATTGGCGGCGCGGATAAATCGCGGGTATAACCCGGCGTAGTGTCTTTATTCTCCGGCGGGACGAAACGCCAACGGCGGCGCAGAGACGAGGGACGACGAATATGCGCGCGCGCGGTGCTCCTTAATTAAATCGTCATGCCGAAAATCCTCGTGGTCTTATCGAGTGAGATGGAGGAACAAGAAGAATGGGGTTCACACGATGCTCGACTGTCGATGCCGCGCCGTGCGAACCCATGTGCAAATCCTCGGGAAAGTTTTGGAAAGTCCAGCTCGCGGGCTCTCGAACGCAAAGACACCTGGGAACCTGGAAAACCGCGCGTATCGTACGTTTCGACACGTATTCGGAAATTGGCTCGCGGAGATTTGGAGCCATTGACGACGATGACGACGATGACGACGACTACGTGGCCGGCGCGCGAAGTTAAATGGCCACGTGAGTCAGTCGGCTGTATTATGGCCCTAAATGCCATTTTTACGGCCAGAGCGGCGATCCCGAGCCGTTTTACGAAGGCGACTCCGCGCAGCGAAATGACCCTTAACAGTGTCGGTAACTTTTCTTACGTCGAGGGCCCACGGGACGCGGCAGAGACCGCGCGCCGGCACAGAAAAGAGAGAAACGCTGAGACGGCGCGGCGCGGCGCGGCGCGGCGCGGCGCAGCACGGCACGGCACGGCACGGCTCGGCTCGGCTCGGCTTGACCGGATAACGAGTCGCGGAGGCAGAAAAGAGAGGAAGAGAAGGAGTAGAGGAGGCGGGCGAGCAGGAGGGTAAAGACAATGGGGCAGGGCAAAGGAGGAAGCCGCCTTTATTACAGAGCACGGTCCACGATGGACAGTCAAACGGACACCTCCCTGCCTCTCCTTTATCGGTCCACTTCGCTTTATTACTGTGGCGAAACGGCGGCCCAAATTAAGCGCGTTTCGTTAAAGCGAAATTCGCGAATTTTCAACACTCACGCCGCCCGTAAATCGCGCTCGCGCGCAATTGAGCGCGCTTAATTAGAGCAAATGTTCTCTCCGGCGTCCGGCAGGGGCTTTCGCAATCGCCGGTGACTCGCCGCGCCGAATATTTTCGAAACTGGTGGCCGTGCGGTTACATCGCTCGCTCGCTCGCGCGCGCGCGCTTCGAAAGGCGATACACGCGCGGCGCGATCCTCTCCCGACGTGCCGAGCGCGGCTGACACAGTCGGCTGCGAAGCCGGCGACTTCAATGTCCGCAACGCACGCCGTGACCGCCGCAGGAACTGATCTCACGCTCTTGTGATCGCTGCGATTTCGTCACCTGCGAATTTATTTAATCATCGTGACGAACAGATCGAGATCTCTCCGTCCGCTGCGCTCGTGCGAACTCGTCGGCATCTCGATTCGCGAGGGTCGACTCGTATTATGCGCGAATCATGAGCGAATATCTTTATCGCATAATATCGTGAGCAAGCGCGACTCGTCGCGGAGGAAACGAGACGGCGAGGAGTGTTTTATAACATCAGTAATGTATAATTAGTCTTGGCAAAATTACCAACGATTTTATATACATATAACTAGATTTTCGAGAAAGTATGTCCGGCAACGGCAACGGAAAGGTGTATTCGTTTCTCGTGGAGTTACTCAACGGCCATTAAGAGTGTAAAATGCATCACAGTTCTATCGCACAATTTGTGTAGTTTCTCTAAAAGAAATTACAAAGCAGTCACTCTTGATCGCTTGGTGACGCTAGTGTTAATTATTCACCTTCCAGCAACCGCGTTTATTTTTCTCCCCCCTTTGTTTTCTTTGAACCACCGCGCGTCTTCGTCTCGCCTCTCCTCTTCTGCTCTCGCTGCCGCGTCGACGCCGTCCGTCGTGGTACACCGACGATGGACACCTTACTCACGGCTGAATCATCCGGCGATTAACCTTGCCTGCCTTAATCAGCGATTAATTCCCGGCGACGAAAGTGCTGCACTCGGAGCGGCTCGATTGCGTGGCGTTTTTACCTGGAAATTGGAGCGTAGGGGTTGTACGTGCGTCGAATCGATCGATCGTCCGTCCGTCCGTTCGTTCGTTCGTTCGTTCGTTCGTTCGTTCGTTCGTTCGTTCGTTCATTTGTCCGATCTTGACACGACCGCGATTTCGTAGAACACGAATAATGCATACAAAGTGTACAACAAATGTTTCCTGAGTCGCCCGCGCATTGGCCAGACTTCAACTCTTTGACGCGCGTATTCCTTATCTTATGACGCGTTATCAGCGACGTGAGACGCGAAGCGACGTCCATTCATCCTCGAGAAACCTTCCTTCGTTGTTATCACTAGCGCGTCGAGTAGAAATATTCGAGATGATAAAATCGTAATTAGATAAAACGGCGTTGCGTGTCGCGCAACGTGCGAATCAAAGCGCTGCAACGATCGACCCTGCTTCGTACTGGCAACGTTAACCCTTTGTTGCACAGTGGTTCTCCCAGGTGCCAACTATCATCTAAGCTTGTTTTTCTAATAATTTAAATTTTTCACTTTATAGCAACAAATTTATAACACTTTATAACAAATATTTCTTTAGGATATTTGGTATCGTTGGGCTACTCCTCCTCTAACTAATACATCAACTTTTAGAGTCATTTCAAATAAATAATTTGTTATTAATAAGCATATACTCTGTCGTTTTTAGAGAATACATTTGTTTACTTGAAATTTTAAGTAATACGTAAAGTAATACGTAAAGAATACTTCAAAATCCCCAATATCTGGGGATTATTATTTAGGGGGGTTCGCCGAATACAAATTCAAAAAAATTCAGAAAAATTCAAAATGGCGGACACAGTATGGCGGATGGAATTTTCAAAATTAGTTTCGAATTTGCTTGAAACTTGTTACTCGGGTTTTTCAAGTCGCTGAATACGAATCCGGTGTGAAAAATACAAAATTCAAAATGACGGATTTCGTATGGCGAACATAATTATAAAAATGAAACGAGCCGACTGCGCTTGAGAACCGGGCAACCTGACCGGTGTCAACCGAACTTTGCTGTACATATCCGTCATAGCTCTGGCATTTCGAATTTTCGACAACGAATTTGTAATTAGCAACCTCGAAAACCCTTAAATAACAAATTTCAAGCGAATTCGGTTGATTCTGCAAATTTCCTCCGCCACATTGGATTCGCCATTTTGAATTTCGTATTTTTCACACCGGATTTGTATTCAGCGATCCTGAAAACCCCCGTGAAAATAAATTCCACAAAATTATATTCATCAGAAAAAAAGACGCGCGACAAAGGGTTAAAGGCAGCTCGTGCACACGAAAACGCACAGACGCATGCTCAAATGCTCAATACGATCGTCCCCATTTTTCGCCGAGGGACACGCTTCTGCCTCTCACTGTAAATATCCCGCCGCGAGAAAATAGCTGAACGCAGTTCGAAAAAATCGGAGGAGAACGGGGTAAGGGACGTAGGCAAGTGAGATCCGCGCGCACATAATTGCGGGCGAGCGCTCCCAGAATGCGCATTCTTTTCGCCGTCAGCTGTCATACGGTTGCACCACGGCGCGTAGTTACATTGGATTAAGGAAACTCGCGCGATCCCGTCGAATCTCACGGTTAGCGGCCACGCTCGCCGGCTAAAGAGCGAGCGTACGGGCAGAAGGTTGGGAAATGAGTTGGAAAAAAAACGAAAAGGCTCGTACTGCGCCGCCGCGATGACAAAACTTTCCTGGAAGCCGCTCGTACGTCTCCGTGCGCGCGAAGCCGCTTTCGCACGTTCGAGCTGCGCGCGCGCGCGCGCGTACGAGCGAGCGCGGAAACGAAGGCACACACGTGAAGGAGGAACGCGAGCCTCGACTTCGTCACAAAAAAATACTAAGTCGAGGCATTCCGTCGTTATAATCCGAGTATTGTTATACCCACATCTCGACCCAAACCCGCGGATATTATCCAGGTACTCGGAGGAGATCCAGCCGCGCTTGACACCGCACGGAGAAGGAAATTCGGCTGAATCATCGCGGCAACGCGAGAACGTGTGTTTTGATCGACGGAATATCTGCCCCTTGGAGCCGAATTCGCCTTGTGCGATCTTACGTCATCTTTTACCTCCGGAACCAACCGAACGTGCGGCTTGGCTCAGGGGAGTCTCTAATTCTTCCGAGCGAACTCGCTGTGTTCTCGACGATGTTCATTCACGTTCGTGCGGCGTCCCTAACTCTTCAAGCGCCAGATTCTTTCTTATTATTATGCTTTCGAGAACTCGTTGCTGCGTATCATTCTCTTACCGAGAAGAATAAAGTCGGCAGGGCTCGAGAATCACGGGACTCCCCCCTCACCCCCCACCCTACCCTACCCCGCCTATGATGCAACAAATAACATTTTATCGCGCGTCGAATTGCGCGCGACAGCCGATTCTTCGGCGCGACGGGTCCCTCCTCGGGCGCAAAAAATACGGCGAAGTTTAACCACTCCGGTGTAGTAGCCACAAATTATTTTCGAAAACGCCGCGCCTCGTTGCTCTCGCGAGCGTTGCTCCTCGTCGGCGAATAAAACAGCCACGCCGTGACGGAATCTCCCGCCGCGGACGACCGCGGAGAGTCGCCGGGGAAACGATTTTCGAAATCTCGCCGGGCGGCTCGTAAATATCGCGAATTTTATTGCAGCGCGGCCTTAAGGGAGGGCAGCCCGCGACGCCGCCAGAAGATATCGATAATAAAAAAGTCGCAGAGAGGCGCGTCGTACGCGCGTCCGGTGCACGTACGCGCGTCCCGTTGCGGAGCGTCGTTCGTTCGTTCGTTCGTTCGTTCCTCCGTTCCTACGTACGTTCGTGCGTCGCGGCTAAAGTCGATTTTATTTCGCCTCATTTTATTTCGTTTTATCTCGAAGGGAGAAAAGAGCCGCGCGCATGTTGCCGCGTGCGAGTGTGCGTGCGCGCGCGCGCGCACGACAGGCAGTAAAATCAAGTGCTCCAGTTTTATGGTGTCGGATACACCACCTTAACACGTGTTTACTCGTGCGAGTCCCGTCCTCCGTCCTCTCCCTCCTCCCTCCCCTCCCCTCTCTCTCTCTCTCTCTCTCGCTCTCGCGTCGACGCGTCCACGCTCGGCTGGGTGTGTGTGCGACCGGTCGAGATAAATCGCGGCCGACTCCGCGAGTCCTTTGGACTTTTTCGCCCGATAACACGCCGGACTGACGCGACGCGCAAGGCGACGCCGAACCGAGCGGAGCGGAGCGGCGCGGCGCGGCGCGGCGCGTTCCGCGGCTCGTCGCGATACGCGCGCCGACGCGCTCCAGCTTTCACGCTATCGGGCTTCGGCATCTCCTCGTTCCGGAATAAATCACTGCTGCGTGCTCGCGCTCGCGGAGAGCCAAGGGTGAAGTCGCGCATTAATCGCGCATCCTTCGGTCAATTGCCTGGCACTCCGCCATTGGAGTCGCGCTTACGGAGATTTTCTCGTTCAACCAGTCGGTTTCCGCAAAAGCGACAGCCTCGAGCATATCGGCGTCCACCTTGATTTTAGTTATCGTGTTGTAAGATAATCCATAGATCACATTGCTGTTTAAGGCCGTCGCGGGTGTGCAGGAACGCTAGATTTGACAGCATTTTCACTGCAAATTGCTCTTCTCCCCGATGAGGTGAACTGAGATGTCAAGACGAAGAAACATCGGGAAGAAGTTCTCGAAAAAATTCCTTCCGGCTTCGATCCCAGCAATACCGCGGATTGCTGTCACCGCTAATATTCTTTGTAATTCGCTATCAACTTTATCGAGTTTCAGCAGATTTATCGCAAAACGCTAAATAAATAACACTTTCTTTTTTCCTCTCTCTCTCTCTCTCTCTCTCTCTCTCTCTCTCTTTCTCGCGAGATATGAGATTGTTGACGTATCCACGGAAAAATATCCGGAATAACGTGCAGCCAGCCTCGGCATTTCGGAGGGACGTCTCCGATAATCAGAGAGAGAGAGAGAGAGAGAGAGAGAGAGAGAGAGAGGTGTCTCGAGCGTACCACGTCATCGGCTAGTTTTACACCGCCGTCGTTCTCGGGTCATTTTTTCCACGGCGCCTTTCCACCTCCGTGAGTGCCGATCGTCGCCCACGAGCGCTAATCGGCAGTCCTAGTGACTCCGCGCGCACGCGTCCAATCCTATCCGATCCGGTGGACTACGTCATACAGGTGAATGCGTCGGCGTGCGCGAGTCCGTTCCGCGGTCGACGGCGTAGCCATAATTTGCCGCCTTATAAACAGGTATCTCCTCGCGGCGTGCAAGTATTTTGCTAACGTCTAACGGGTGTGTCGAGAGAGAGAGAGAGAGAGAGAGAGAGAGAGAGAAAAAGGGGTGAGGCGCCACTTCTCCCGGGCCGGGCCGGAAGTTGCGGTAGCGTGCGCGAGAGCAGAGTCCTCCCGCGACCAAAACGCGATCGTTCGAGTTCGGATCGAGACACGCGGACATTCCAGCGACGGATTTAGATTCGTTCTCGGATCGCGTCGAATCCTGTTCGTCCGACGAACAAGCATGTAGATAACATTCGGGAGCCCTCGGACGCTCGTCGAGCGATCCGGCGCGCGTCTAGCCGCCTCTAATCCACGGTATCGCGGACATCCGTTAGATTAGCAAATCGCGGAGGCAGCCGGCGGAGGTAGGCGCGGAGGCAGAACCCGTCGCGTGGGTCGTCGCAGAGGCAGTCTCTGCCCTTCCCAAGAATCTTCGAAAGAATCGAGAGTCGCGATCCCTCTCGGGAGGTGCCAGGCGATCGACGCCGACCGCGCGGCCCCAAGTGCTGCTGAAGTGTCGTTGTCTCGAGTGACAAGGAGAGAAGAGGAAAAGGAACGAAATCCGCTGGGAATAGAAAGGAGGAATAAAGTGTAGTCACGAAGAGTATTCGCGGGCGCGACGTCGGTGCCGGTGAAGATTCCCGAATAGCCGCCGCCCGTATATCCGGCCATCATCGAAGTCGCGGTAAATCGCGGCAAATCGCGCAGTCGCTCGTCAGCCGCGGCTGCGGGAAAACGGGTCCGATAATACGCGTCGTCGAATAAGGAGAGCCGCGCGCGCGCGTGCACAAGAGAGCGCGCGGCGACTCTTTGGCCGGTGTCGGAGCGTGGCAAAAATCGCGAAAAGTCTGAAATCGGAAAGGAGCGAACGCGGGACGTGGAATAAAGCGGCTGGGGAAGGATCGTCCAATAGGGAGGATCGATCGGCCGAGCGATCGAGCTGGTGGGGAAACGTAGCTGCCTGCCTACGCCCAACCTACGGCCGATCGCTTCAAGGTGACACAAGGTATTATACCCTATCAACCGGCGGCGGAGATCCGACTCGGGATCCAGCAGCGGCGGCGGCTTCTGTCAGGCGCGTGCACCTTTCGAAATGAAGTCACGGGTCGATCTAGCCGTCCGACGTTTTTCAGTGCCGCCGTCGCGCTCGCGGATATGTGCGCGCGGTAGCCGCGCGAGAGAGTCTCCGAGATACAATCAAGCCGCGCGGAAAGAACCCTTTCAGCTTTATCGGCCGTTAACGTCGCTTATGATTTACGCCCGCGGCTGATAGCCGTTGTCTCGATTCTACGACAGCTCTCCTTCTCCCCCCCCTCTCTCTCTCTCTCTCTCTCACTCTCTCTCTTTTTCTCTCTCTCTCTCTCTCTCTCTCTCTCTCTCTCTCTGTGACCCTCGCAGGCGGTGACTCGCCTGTGATTTTGCCTCCCATCGAGCGCGAGATTTCGTGCGCGGCCTTGCCGCGACATCAACTGCGACAAGGAAAGATAGATAAATAAATAGATGGATAGATAGGTGAATAGGTTCATCATCATTGTAAGAGCATCGTAAAAGAGAAATCATACAAGCGTATCAATAAATAATAAAAACGTAATAAATAAAAATAATACATGTTTAAGAAGCAATTTTAATTTAATATAAAGAGACAGAGAAATTTCGTGTGAAACGGTATATTTTGTCGACACGATTACATCATGCGTTGCGATCGCGCGAGACACTTTTCCCTCGAAACTCCCAAGTCCCGGGTATTATGTGAAGGACGAGATTCCGCTTGAAATTCTGCACGACACACCGGGTTTTTTAATAAACACACATCGCATCGTGACAGAACAGATTGATCGTGAGAGGTTTCCTCCGCAGAGCTCGCCGCTCGTCGTCGCGGGAGCTCCGCGGCTGAACTCAAGAGACAGAGAGGAAGAGAGAGAGAGAGAGAGAGAGAGAGAGAGAGAGAGAGAGAGAGAGAGAGAGAGAGAGAGAGAGAGAGAGAGTGAGTGAGAGGGCCAGACGTTTCCGTGACTCTCATTAAGGGAGATTCCGCAAAAGATAGAAGGCTCGGGTGGTATTCGTGTCGGGTTACATCTTAATTTTCGAATCTCCTGCCGTAATCCACGCCCATCGCGTGCCACGGGGTCGTTAAATCATTAGCAACCGCGGCCACGTGGCCGACGGTCCAGGGCTCTCCTCTCGGGACGCTGGAGCGCTGTAATTTCGCCGGAATCGAGACGCTTCGTGAAACATCGGGTCGCCTCTGCCCTTCCGTTGTGTTTCTTTTTTCACGGCGGTTTGTATATTTATCGACACAGTCCGACACATAGAGACATCGAAGTTTCCCCTCGCTACGCATTCGCGCTCGCGCGCGATCGTCGTGGCGATCTCGTCCTTCGATCGAGAACTGCGCGCGAGGGGTTTCCTCTGGCCGCGGGAAAACAAACGACTAAGAGAGGAAACGTCCGTCGCTTTGTTCCCGCGCCGGGTGAGGCGTCGCAGGTTGCTCTCGTTCTCGCGACATCGACGCAACCGAGGTCCCGAGTGTGTATCGCGTTCTCCGGAAGCGCTGATGACCAATCGACCGACGACTGTTCCTCTCGTTATGCGCAAAAAGAGGAAAAGAGACGGGCGAAAAAAGCAGCGGACATATCTGCATGTAAATCGCGATGCTAATCGATACCGATTACTCGCGCACATATATACCTTATAAAATAAAACGCGCCCGCGTGCGCGCGCGCGCGACCACGCGCGCTCCCGTAACGAACCAGGAAGTGGAATTCTGATCGACTCCTAAAGCGCGCCGTGCATTCCGACAAACGCCTGAAATATAAATAACGCCGTTAAAGGTATTTCATGTTAGAAATGGAGAGTCCCGATCGACTCGTTAGATCAATCCCGACGAATTCCCGCGGCGTGACTCGTCCCGGGAGGAGAGCCGAGCTTTACGCAGCGCGCGCGGAACCGGCGCGCCGCGAATACGCATTCGCGTACATATATCGCGACTATCGTCCCGGATCACCCCGGACCCGGGGACTGTGCGCGATCTCGCAGTTTCCCTTTAATTAGATCCGATCACGCGATCGCGATCGCATTTAAATTCGTGTACAAATATTGCTGCCTACTCGCGAGCTGCTCGCCGTATGCTCTGCTGCATCCCTCTCTTTCCCCCCCCCTCTCTCTCTCTCTCTCTCTCTCTCTTTCTTTCTCTCTCTTTCGTTATTGATGCCGTAGCTCGTTTTCTTTTCTTATCCGTCGCATGAATATTGATACGGCGCAATTTAACGTAACGGATGAGATCGTAAATCTCGCGCGAAATTAATTAAGGGACCACGCGAGAGCGAAACGCGAGCGCGCGTGACGCGCGCGGTCCGAATTGTGAGCGCGCGCGAGGTGGATCCGAGGAGGACGGCGGACGACCTCTCTTCTCATTTGCACGGGTAATTCTGCAAATCGTAATTGAATTCGAAACCTTGCGCCGTGTCCATTCAGAATCATTCGTCAAAGAAATGAATGGGTCGAGAGAAGCGATTTCTTCTGCGGCGCGCGCTCGTTCGCTCACTCGCTCGCTTGTGAATTCCTCCTCGGCGAGCAGGCGCAAATTGATCGGCGTGTCTATCGCTCCTCTCCGCCGTAATAACCGTACACGCTCGATGTTGCGTGAAAATAGGGAGCGCGGTCTTTTATCGCGGCCCCCGATCCAACGAGCTGAATATGAATTTCAGTCTCGCGAGAAAATTATTTTCCAATCGTCGCGTACGCGAGTGACAACGTTAACAATCTCAAAATGGATTTATTCTCGGGATTTAATCATGTAATCAAGTTTGTACGTTATATCTACATTATATTTAACACAAAAAGTCTATACTTATATACCAAATATAGGAAATCTGTTATTAACGGTGCGATAAAATCAAATAAAATGGCGCGAGGGCAGAAGTGCGAAATCATCAGTGTGATTTTCGACGATGACAATCTATTTCCATATAATATATATATATATAATTAGCAATATGGCGATTCTTTTCGCCAAAGCCGTAGAAATAATTACACACCGTGTCTCACGTCGATGCCCGTCGCATGATAACCGTCAATTAAATTTGTCGCATGCGCTTAATCAATTCGCGCGCATATTATTACATGTCCACACACACACACACACACACACACACACACAAGAGTTGATTTTTCGGAATGTTGCAGGTAAGCATACACACGCAAGGACATACGCGCAGCTGCCGGCAGACTGAAAACCACTGTTCTATCGCGCTAAGGTAACGCCTTAATGACACCATTTGCATGATGAGCGCGGCTCCGTTCGTTTATTATGCAAGCGATCCGCCGGGGAACGCCGATAAACGCGTGCGCGCGCGCGCGCGCGCTGTCGCAAGCGAGTCTTGGGGGACGGCCGGCTTCCTCGGAGAAGTCCCGGCTGCGTGTGCGCCATTGTCGTCAGGCCCGCGTTCGCGAATATCCCCGTCGAGCGACGAGTCCCTGAAGGGGAGCAAACGGGCGTCGAGAAGCAATCGCCAGGGCGATCTGCCGAAGCCGGAGCGATCGGAGCAGCGCAGCGCAGTGCAACGCAAATACATCCGCGGGAATGATGAATTCGCGCGGCTGTCCCATTAATTTTATTCGAGCCTTCAATTATGCTGACGCGCGCTCGCGCGCGTGTTCCCTCATTCCGCTGTCACATCGAGCGTGCGACGTAGGGGAGACGTGCCGAGGCAATTCTCGCGGACCGGCGGGAGAGATACTCCCCTGTCAGACATCGGCCGTAGCGAAAGTTTAATTTGCACCGTCCGAATTTTAATGGATCCCGACATATTGTGTCCCGCGCGGTAATTCCTGTCGGATTTAAAGGAACCGCCGCCGTCCCCGGCGCGGTGCGGCGCGGCGCGGCGCAACGAGGACTACTACGGTCCCTCGGTCGCATCGCGGCAATCAAAACCCCAAGACCGGGTTCTCGTTGTGAGGCGAGATAAAGTCAATCTTCGTGGCACTTTCCTGGCGGCAGCGCCTCCTCTCCTCCGCCCTTCCGTCTCTTCCGTCTACCTTGTCTTGTTGCCGCGCTGCTCCTCCTCTCCTTCTTTCTCCTCCTCTTCATCATCGTCGTGGTCCCGCGGCCTTATCCGCGCGAGATACGTCGGCCTCGCTATCTCGCGACGACTGATTTCTCCCGCGATCGCTTGTCGACTTTGTATCATTATGTGCAAACTCGAAATCCCGCGGGCCGAAACTGTCAAAGCTCGCGCGACGTGAGGCGGCCGGCATTAAAAGTTAACTCCCTTTCGCGTGCTCTTTGCCTCTTTTGCTTCTCTCTTCTCCCGCTTCGCTCGCTCGCACGCGCGTGTCTTCCTCTTCCTCGCGTCTCGATAACCGCGCGAGAGGTGGCTGCGTAGGTATCGCGTTGGAGCGATATATTCGATACGTCGTAAATTCAGCCGGGTAACGAGGCGACCGTCGAAAGTGACTCGAAATAAACGACAGCGGTAACCCCGGTCCGTTTCTACCCTCTCCGTTTCATTTCCTCCTACTCCTCCACCACCTTGTCTTCCTCACGAGTCTCTTCTCATGGCCCGCTCTGCTCCGCTCGCCGTAGCGAACGGTCGTAAATCAAAAAGCGCGACTCTCCCGAAAACTCACGCGCGCGCGCGCGTGAAAAGAGTGAGCAAGAAAAGGAGCGGGACGTCGGCGGCGGAGGAGTAAGAGGAGGAGGTGGTGGAGTGGCGAAGGAGAACCGTGTGGCACGCGGGAGCGGCGCAAAGAGGATCGGAGACGGAAGCGACGTTCCCGCGGGATAAATCATGGTCGGTGTAAATTAAAGCGACTGCCTCACTCACCCTCGCTCTGCCTCACCTCCGTGCTTCCTTTTCTTCTCGCTTTTACTCCTCTCTCTCTCTCTCTTCTTTTTTTGCTCTGTCTCTTGCTACCCCCTCCCGTCCCCTCCCTCTCTCTCTCTCTCTCTCTGTCTCTCTCACTTTACTTTTTCTTTTTTACGTGACTTATCGAGCGAGATGCCGAGGCTCCGCGCGTTCTCGGAAGCGTCGCGGTCGCGATAAATAAAATGCGATCCGGACAAATTGTATCGGCGCGTTATACAAGCCGCAGCCGAGGACTACAGGGAGGAGGGGGTGAGGGAGAGAGAGAGAGAGAGAGAGAGAGAGATTAAGGCGAGAAATACGAGCTGCTTAATTCAATTAGCAAGCGGCGGCCGGGCGAGACAACGGCGCCGCCCAAATTAAAAGGGAGGCAAAGAGGCGTCCACGAGCGTTAATGATTTTCTTAAACTCGATCCGGGAGAGCACGAGCGTGTGAATTTAGGCCTCCTCGCTCGGAGAGTCCGGTGGTTTTCAGCGTACGACGAGCCCACACGGCTCCGACACGGCGCCGCCGCTGGCAAATAAATTAGAATTCATCGACCCGCGCATTTGTGAATACCGCGGAGACTTCAACGAGCGGCCGAACGGTATCGCGTCGCACGCGCGCTTTCTTCTCGCTGAGTCGCCCCGTGCGAGCGGCGAAGCTTGCCATTCCTCTTACGTTCTCGCGTGCTCTCGTTAGCCGAAAATCTCCGTCGCACGTGCGCGACGTCTCGTCGCTGAGAGCGAGCAACCGGTGCTCGCGTCGTCCTCGGAATTTGAATGCCCGCCGTGCAGGACGACCTGACCGACGCGGCAAAGAGCCGGGAATCAGTTCGTGCCTGTGCGTTTCATAACGGACAACGGACACATCGTCGCGGAAATTTCGCATAAATAGAGAAACCTGCTGCTGCTCGGAATGGGAGCGCGCGATCTTCCCACGTGAGCACCACAGCCCTGTGCCTCACGTCGCCGCGTAGACAAACGATACGCGAACGCGACGCCCGATGGTGCTTCTTCTTCTTCTTCGCGCGGCGATCTTCGTCCGAACAGCAGAATCTTCCACGAAAACCCCTTAGCCGTTGGGTTTTTCCTCCCGCACTTGTCGATGTAGGAAAAGAATGACAGCACAAAAGTCCCGATTCTAGACGGATATATGTGTGAGTAGGTGGATAAATTTTACAAATCAAACTGACAGATGCAAGAAGACAAGAACAAAACGGAATAGAAGCATAAACGGAAAAAAGCACAGGTATCACGCGACAAGCGAGAGCAGCGCGAAGGAGTCAATCCGGCAGGCAGTGTCGGCGGCGACTTGGAGCGATCCGTCAGCTCTGAAATGTCACGTCGGCCGCGCCGATACAAAGAGCGCGCGAACAAAGATCAAAGCGAGTCGCGCGCGAGCGCACCCGCGCGCATCTGCATTCCGCCGGGATGTAAGGTCGGTAGCGGCCGCCGTCGGCCTGCAACGCGCAGGTGTCTCTAATTGGTTATTTATAAGCGATTCTTAACCCCGCCGTGCGCTGATTTACTGCGTTTAGCGCCTGCGCGCGCGCGCGCTCGCCCGCAGATGGGTTTTACACGAGCCAATTACAATCGGCCGATGGCACATTATCTTAGTCATCGGTCAGCTGGCCGCGCTGACTGCCAATGCTGGCGATCGTTAGCGCGAGAGCAGCGATCGGGACGAGCGCGCGCCGGATCCGCGAAGGTTTCCAGCTGAACGGACGTGGAAACGCGTCGTCCTCGCTGATGAGGTCGCGATATGTGTCTCTCTCGGTGCGCGGTGCCGTTCTCGAGCAAATCGTCGGCGGGGTTCGCCGTTCCCATTAGTCTTGACAGTTACATCTCCGCGTCTCTCCTCCACTTTCGGCCGACTCGTCTCGTCATAATTAACATAACTCAACACGATTCCCACGAAGATACAAATCATCCGTTACCTTTGATCCGCGAGTCTCCCCACCGACCGATCTCGTTAAAGGGACGAATACTCTTCCACGTGCGTCGCTTATTCCGCCCTCGTCGCGAGACGGCGGAATTTTCCTGCGGAATTTTCCTTCGCGGATTCCGCGCGTTCCGCTTCGCGTTCTCGCGTCGTGCCGTGCGCGGGAAGCAACGTATCGGGCGTTAATCAGGGTCAATTAACCGGCGCGTCGTGATGACCGGGGAACCGAAACTGCGTAACTACGTCCTCGATCCACGAGTTCGGGTGACATCCTGTTCGCTAAATCAGCGAACGATCGCCTTGAAGAGTCGAACTCTTCAAGCGAGACCTTAGAAAGTCTCGACGACATCCTGACCGCGAATCGTCGTCCCCGGCGTGCTTTACGGCCGGTCTCTCGACGTTTCCGACGTCGTCGTGGTAGCGCGGTAGCGCAAAAAGCCGGAGTGATTTAATGGAAATGCTTTTCCCACGCATATACGCATCTCTTCTCGCATTTCCTTCTCTCCCTCTTCCACTCTTTCTTTCTCTCTCTCTCTCTCGCTCTCTCGCTCTCTCGCTCTCTCTCTCTCTCTTTCTCGCACGCCGCTCTTTTTTCGTACGAATCTCTCCGACTGGAGCGCGCGCGCGCGCGCTCATCCATCTCCATGTACCGTATTACGTACGCTATTCACACTTGGGCGAGACAGTCGCATTAATTTAAGGTCAAGTGGAGTAACCGAGTTCCTCGCGGCCGATGTGGGACGGCGCGTTAATGTTTTAATAATCCAGCCGCATAATTATGGCGCATCATCGGCGAGGCCGATGAGTAATCGTCGGAAAATCGTAGCAGCTGCGCGTAGCGACTGCGCGACGTGTTGATTCGCCTGTTGGCAAAAATATCGAGTCGTTCCACTTAGCCGCATTTCGCAACTGCGCTGTGTTGCGCCTCGCGCTTTCTTACCGGGTATTTCCCGAGCGAGATTCAACAACACCTCTCTCGCGAGCTATCGCGCGTGGAAATCTCTCTCTCCGTCTCTGTCCTCCTCTTTTCTCTCTGTCTCTTTCCCTCCCTCTCCCTTTCGAGTGCGCGCTCGAGAGAGAGAGAGAGAGAGAGAGAGAGAGGCGCGACATTTTCACCCGTCGATAATCGGTCACTGCTCTAACGGGAAACGGCGAGTACGTTCTCGATGAATGGGGAAGGATGAATGAAATACGGGACACGCTCCGGCGCGTTTTACCATCACAATGTACGAGTCGATAAATAAGCCTTTTAGCGGTTAAACGCGCCCCTTATCGTATCTCCATCTACGCGGCGTTTCCTCAATCCAAGACCCGGCTGCTATTAT
The DNA here is from genome assembly GCF_003227715.2 of Harpegnathos saltator. Taxonomy (NCBI): domain Eukaryota; kingdom Metazoa; phylum Arthropoda; class Insecta; order Hymenoptera; family Formicidae; genus Harpegnathos; species Harpegnathos saltator. Next base: position 915,166 of record NW_020230713.1, read on the forward strand.
AGCGTGTACATCGCGCGTAACGTATCGCGTGCCTGTTGAACGTAACGTTCCTCCGGGTGGGAGACTTTAATCTCGGCGATAAAGTCGTCGGTCCAATTAGGACGATTAGACCTATCGACGTGCCACGTCCGGCGGCCGATCGTTATCGAGCCGTACGTCGCCGTGCAACCGGTATCGCCTCGATCTCGAGGCGGGTGGGAAACGCCAAAGTTCGATCACGTGCGCGCGTTTAGCCCGGCGTTTAGCAGCCGAATTACCGGCGATTCTCTCGGTGCGCTTTATATGCAAATGCACGCTCCTAATTTCGGCGGCCGGTACGGCCTGTAATTGCGTGTAACCACTAGCGCGCGCGCACACTAACGAAGGCAGGAAACGATAAATTGCCTAAACTCGTTTGCGCGCGCGTTGTTGTTCCCACGGCGATCGGGGTTACCGAACCACCCCCCCCCTCCCTCCCCTGACGTCATCTTCTTCGTCTCTCGGCAGACGCTCGGGACGGAGAGCCGTCTTCGATATGAAAGACACCGTTGCATTTCTTTCAACTTTTGTCGTGGCGTCATCTCGGAGAAACAAGTCGCTGGGTAACCAAGGAAGCCATCCGTGAACTCGAGCTTTCGTCATCGCGCGGAGATCTGCCGCGTTTTCAGCGCTGGCCGCGAGTTTTATTTCGACATTTGACGCGCGTCTTCGCGGAACGACCTCATGATCGCGACAATCCTTCGAGGTAAGGAGAAAGAAAGGGGGAGAGAGAGAGAGAGAGAGAGAGAGAGAGAGAGAGAGAAAGCTCGCAAAGTGAGATTCTTTTTTAGGAGCGCGTGAAACATCGTCCGTGTCCGACGAGTCGATTCTCCAGCGAGACCGATGTTGCACGTGACGTTCGTATGAGAAAAACGAGCTTGGAATTGAAGAGGCACATTCGACGTTCGCTGTGCGTTCAGAACAACAAGGCCCCGGCTCCGTCGACTCTCGAATGACGCGCGATCGAGACTTCGTACGCTTCAACCTTGCTTGCGCGCGCGCGCGTTCCTCCACGGACGGATTTCACGGGCGGTCTCTCGCGCGGATAATCGCGCGGCCGGGAAAAAAGAGCGGAATCGTCGCGCTTGCGATTCGCGCGCGGTGACGATATTATTAAAGGACGGCGCGGGGTGGTGGCGGGCGCGCCATCAAAGGGACTAATGAATCGCGCCTTGTGCGCACCGTCCGAATTCGAAAGTCCTCGGACAGAATAAAGCGCCTCCTTGTCGTCGTCCCCTCGAACGACCGCGGCGAGAGATCGTTCCAAGGCTCACTTTCCAGAGCCGGCGAGCACGGCTCGGGCCGCCAAGAGAGCCGCTGATCAATAGCTATTGGTCGGCGGGGAGCCGTCGTGTCGCCGGCGCGGTGGCGATGTCGTCAATTTTTTTATTACGACTCCGGACACGGACGCAGGCGCGCACGCACACGTGCGCCTACGTGCGTGCGTGCGTGCGTGCGTGCGTGCGTGCGGACGGACAGGCAGACGGACGAGACACGCAGCATGCTCGAAGGAGCTGCTCTCGACGGAGAGAGTTCCTTCACATCGAATTTCGCAGATCGCGATTCCGGCGTTGATCGGCTCGGCCTGAATTGATGCCGGCCGGCATTTAGCGCCCGTGAAGAACCGCAACGTTCGCGACGATTGTCGAGGCCGAAAGCTCGAGGTTCGAGCGTCGAGAGTCCGAGGAGAGTAGTCGCGGGTTGGCCGACAAGTTGCGCACGAGGTTGCGCGCGAAGGTGAAGGTTGCGCGGAGTTACAAAGAGGATTTGATAAAAACGCGCCTCGGTTGACTTACTCGCACGAAAGTGGGACTTTCACGCGACGGAGAAAACGCGAAACGCGTTTTATTGCTCTTCGTGTATTCCGAACTCACCGTTCGCTCGGGTTTCAATCCGCCTGTCGCGTCGCGCCTCTTTCGCCGGCGATGCCGACGAGCTCCCTATGACGAGGCCGGGTCGAGCTTCTAACGAGCGCGTGTACGCGCATCTCGCCGAGTGGCTGGATGCCCGTTCGTCCTCGCCTCTTTCGGGAACAATAGGCCCAACGGCAGGGGAGTTCATCTACATACGCAAATACCAACGATAGATCTTAAGCGGCGAGAGAGAAGGCGGCTGCGCGCGTTGCCGGACGTGCACGCGTACGTCCTCAACAATAGCGGCCGCGCTCGCCGCGGCCCCCCCCGGCCGGCATCCCTGAAGGAAGGACAATAAGCGCGGCTTGATGGTCATTGTGCCTAGTCCAGTTCGCGTCCAGTCCTGTCGAGGGGAGTCGCCGACGTCCTGCGTATCGGGGATAACGAATGCCCCTCGACCTCTCGCGATCGCGGGACCGCTCAGTTTTCGGCTTTCGGCCGACTCCAAGTTTCGTCGCCGTCGCGCGCCATGCCGAGTCCAGCCGGGTCTTCTCCCCCTCCTAAGATGACTCTCGATCGATCAAATCGCGCCGATCGTCCTCGTACGAGGAAACACTATCGCCAACGCACAAATTAGCTCGCGTCGCGTTGGCGCGCGACAACTTGCGTCCCGTTGGTAATTCGTCGCGGCAACTACGCGATTTCCTCCGAGTCGGCTGAACGAAGCTCCAGCTCGTCGACTGCAGCGCGCTTTTTCTCAGCGTGACACCGTCAGCCGAACACCGGACGAGTTTCGAGGCGCATCCAATCGCGCTTTCCCAGCGCCCAGGTGTTTGTGTCTCTCTCTCTCTCTCTCTCTCTCTCTCTCTCTCTCTCTCTCTCTCTCTCTCTCTCTCTCTCCCCCCCTCTCTGAGCGGAGGGAAAAGCGTTTCCTCCGCTGGCCGGTGGCCGGTCGACCGACCGACCACGGTGACCGTCGAGGTCGAGGATAGCGCAACGACCTTAGAGGTCGATGCACTCCAGCCGTACACTCGGTCGACGCGGCTCGGCTCGGCTCGGCGTGGCGCGGCGCGGCGTCAAAACAAGACCGGCTGATGCGACGTGCCGGGAGCGGGAACAGTTCCCACCGTCTAGTCATCCGGGTGCTTCTTCGCGATCTAGCAAGGGGGAAAAGCGGCCCCCTTCTGCCGTTTCCCTTCCTTCCCCTCTGTGTGCCACCCTGCGCGCTTCGCCCTCTCCCCCGTCCCCGTCTCGTCGCGCGCGTCGTCCTTTCTCTCCTCGCGTGAGCACTCGCGCGTTTCTCGGAAGCTCGCGGAGGCGCAGCGCTGTCTGGCAGAACCGCGGGAGCCCGCTCTCGTCTGCAGCGGTTCTACCCGAGGCACGAATACCCACGAAGGTGGCCAGAGGACGCGTTGCCGCGGGTGTGCAGAGAGGGTGAGAAACAGCGAGGCGTAGTGGGAGAGGAGATGATGAAGGCGAACGGCGGGACGGAGGAAGAGAGAGAGAGAGAGAGAGAGAGAGAGGGAGACGGTGAGGAACGAGTAAAACCAGGCCGGCTCGCTCGAGCCGGCTACCTTGCCACGTAGAGAAGAGATACCTACGATATAAAAGCGGAGGAGCAGAGAGGAGCCGCTTCTAAGTAGCTACGTGATCAGCGATAATAACGCGACTTGGAAACGTGGAAGATCGTACTTCCTACCCTCTCTGACCCCCCGGCCCCGTCCTCCTCTGCCTCCATACCCCCGGTCTGTCTGTCCGTCCGTTCTTTTTCACGTCGGGCGACATGTACGGGTTTATATCGCCGGTCGTTTGGATTTGCTACCATTGACGCAGCGCCGCGGCGACTAGGAGACACCGTCGCGGTTTAGGTCCCATCGTAGAGAGAGAGAGAGAGAGAGAGAGAGAGAGAGAGAGAGAGAGAGGTACCTCGAGAGTGCATTCCGAGTTCCCGGAAACGGGGAGGTAACGGCCGCCGTCGCCGTCGGTTCGCGTCCACCTGTTCTTCTTCTTCTTCTTCTTCTTCATCGTCGTCGCCGTCGTTGTCGTCGATGTTGATCTGTACTCTCTCGCGGAACGATAGCTTTAGAATAAAGCTCCTGAGAGGAAGAGACAGATACCACTCGAGCTGATTTTTGCGCAGACTTGCGATGTTAGCCGGCTCGGCCAGCCGATCAAGCGGCGCTTTGAGATGACGCGACTTGGAATTAACGCGAGCGGATAACGATCTGTGTTTTGTTATTGTAATTGAGCCGTTGGGCGAAATAGCGACATGATTCAGGAAGAAGGAGGATCCGACTTGTCTTTTTGGAATGACGCGGGCTTCTCGAAAATCCTACGTCTCGCTTCACGGGGCGCATTCGCGCTGACGGAACTATTGTGATCGGACAAGTGAGGTCCGTTTGAGAGGTGAAATTGTTGCGAGAGAAAATGCTTTGATTTTACGCGATGAGATCACAGACAGTCTCATTTTGTGTTCGATGTAGATATAGATTAGATACGTTGGATTTATTTTCTCTCACCTTACTCTATGTATGTACTTTCGCCAAGCTTTTCGCGTGGATTCACGACATCGAACAAGGTTTACGCTATCGTCCCTCGTAATGGATCGTGTTCACGTCAGATACCATCAGATACGATCGCCGCCAACCGAAACGTCCAGAGATCCTGAAAACGCGGGCCTCTCTGCGCGTTACATAATAACACGCCATCAATCGCCGCGTAATAATTATAGGCCCGCGACGAGCCGAGATGATCGGAACGCCGGGATAGTGGATTAACCATTCGACAAGAAACGAATTCTCGAGGCTACCGATTTGTCGACCTTAAGACCCCGAGACACCGCCGGCCGGCGTCCGCCAAACTCATGGAGATTCAACGTATTCGTTCATTAATTCAGAACGACGAATCGTTGATACAAAAAGAAGGGGAGAAAGAAAGAGAGGCGCGACGAGGGGCAGGAGGAGAAAACACGAAATAAGAAAGAAGAGAAGAAAGAAATCGGTCGCTCTCGCTAAATGAATTTCAACGACTACTCTCTCTCTCTCTCTCTCTCTCTCTCTCTCTCTCTCTCTCTCTCTCTCTCTCTCTCTCGGAGAAACACCTCGCTCCTCCCATACGCTCTCAGTGTGCGCTACCCTCGCTTCGTAGCGCGTTACTTAACGCTCGCCGTGCCGGCTCGCGGCAAATTGACGTCAATCCGAGTATAAAGGGGATTAGATACGGTTAAACAAATCGTTGGCGATTATTCGCGGTATGCGTTAAATACCTGCGCCCGACGGCTCGCGCGGCCGGGGAGTCGTCGTCGGTGTCGCCGGCTTCCACCGTCACCACCGGCCAGCATTCTCCGCGCCGGGGAACCAGTCCTGACAAGAATCCCAGTCCCGGAGCTGATCGCCGCCGCGGAGTGCTATCGGGGCCCTGGGCCGGTATTTCCAGCTGTATCGGCATGGTGGTTAGGTGGCTGCGATACAATAGGGCGGCGAACGTTTGTATCGAACTCCTTGGACTCTCGTCCTCCTCCTCCTCCTCCTCCTCCTCCTCCTCCTCCACCTCCTACTTTTCTCCTCCTCTTGCTCCTCCTCATCGTCGTCGTCGTCGTCGTCGGGAATATCTAACCGCGCTCGCGTAGCCGATTTAAACCGCGATTTTGCTCGTTGCACGTCTCTGAGCCGTGGCCGAGACCGAAGCGGAGTCCCGGGATTCCAGGAGCATCCATCAGGCCTCGTCAAACCAGCCGGATCGGCGCATCAGCGGATCGGCATTCATTGGTCACGGACGGAGAAAGAGGAAAGGCTGGAGGAACGAACGAACGAACGAACGAACGAACGAACGAACGGACAAACGAACGAACGGACGAATGTACGGGAGTGGGACGAGAGAAAGAAAGAAAGGAGAGGCCGACAAGAGAGAGAGAGAGAGACTCTTCTCTCGCGATTCGTCGCCGTTCGTCTACACAAAACCTCCTCTCCCGCTTGCAATTCCTCTCGGTGGCGCATACGAACGCATGCGGCAGCAGCCTCTCCGCTTCGTCGAGGCAAGAAACTCCGCGGATAAAAATACGCGACGCGCGATCAGCTGACAGATCAGCCGGCGGCGCGGTAAATATTCTCTCATCGCGCCGACGCGACACGCCGAGCCGCGCGATCCGCGCCTTGTCAAAAGTAACGATATTCTCTGTCTCGCCGCGGCTCTGTACGCGAATGGCTTTCCGTCTCGCGAACTTGAGTGACTTGCTCGCTTCTCCGCGACGCTTCTCTCTGTCCCGATGACCGTGCGGGATTTCTCCGTCAGCGGCGATCTCGCCGTATCGACACGTCGACGTATCGACGACGACGACGACGACGACGTCGATACGGCCGGCGGGCATGGGATGAGAAAGTCCTGGATTCGCGTCGCGCTGGCGGATTTTCTTATGTAAATGAGGAAGTGTGCGGATATACGAGACTACGCGCATTATGCTCCCCGATACTGAAAGGCCTCGAGGTGTTTCTCGAGGAGTCGCTAACTTCAAGTTAAACGCGTCTGTGCGGATAGACAACTGTACACGGCATTTTAGCGGCATTGTTGACACGTTCAATTTAATTTCCCGCGCGCCTAAGGAGCTAGGAGGGAGTCTCTTTCCTCGGGAGGATGATCGTCCTGTGACGGTTAGAGTCAAAGCGCCAGAGCCTGATCCTTGCGCGAGACGCCGCACGTAAGCGAGCGACGCGCATGTTCCGCGGGAACATCGTCGTTTCACCGCGCGAACCACGCGTTTGGTTAGCCGGAATTTCCACTCGGCACGTACGCCGCGCGACATTTCGCGACGAAAGTGCGTCCCAGCAGCGTCGCGAATCGATTTCGTAAGGGCGTTCCGTGAACGCGCGCCCGAAGGGGTGAGGGGGATCGGCGAGGTGAGCAATCAACGGGCTGAAAACGGATACGCGGCATTAGGGCGCCTTGATGCGATGATAATGGGCCTGCGTTACTGGGAGCGGTTGGGATCTACGATGACAGGTGGATCCGCTAATCGTTTGATGGCCTCCGCGGAGCAACGCCATTACAGGTACAGACAGGAGGAGGACTGTCTGTCACCCTCGTTTGCTCCTCGCTGTCGCTGACGAAACCAGCTATGATAGCCGTAATCGCTCCTAACTGCCTGATGGCCGGTAAATGGATGATAATTGTGCTAGAACGGCACGAAGTGCGCCTCGCGACGTACACTCGTCGTCGTCGTCGTCGTCGTTGTTCACCTCGAACGACGCCACCGACTTGTAGCACTCTTCGCGCTTCGGGCGGGACGAGAGAGAGAGAGAGAGAGAGAGAGAGAGACGACCGGCGGGCTCGCGTGCCTTTCGCACGGTCCGCAACCTTCGTCACCCTGGCGCTTGAATTCAGTTCTATCTCGCGCTCCATGTCGCAATCGTATTTATAATTCGCGCGGGCCGAGAGCGTATTCCAACCGCCCGCACGTGTTGGCCTGCCGTGTTGAAACTCTACACTCGCGGACGCATCTGAGTTTTCGGAACTTGAATCGGAATTTAATTGAGATCTAAATTTAATTACCGTCTGAATGTGGGTAGCTCGGGGAGCGTTGCAATAAAGCGTCGCCTCGAAGAATTCAGCTTGAATTCATTCTCATCACGCTCGTCCGAGGAGTTCGTCGAAAATTCTTATCAAGCATACCACCCGTGTGCTAATACTAATCTCGCGTCGAGGTGGGGTCAACGGTGGAATCCTGCCGGTGCATTCGTCGTCCTTAACGAAGCTCGCGACGTCTTCGCGCCGCGTAAGAAACTGCAGGCGCGTTCCATCGCGCGCTTCGGTGTGCTCCCGCCGGGAAATTGGACCGGACGGCATTCCCGATCGTCGCGTTAAATTTCGTCGCGGTGTCGCGGTGGCCGACGTGCGATTGCAACGCCGACGACCACGACGACGACGACGACGACACCGTGATTTGCCGTGATCTGCACGTGCAACGGAGAGGATCATCTTTTTCTGACAGCGGGCCCGGAGCAGAGCCTCGCCGCGTGCGTGATAACGAGAGAGAGAGAGAGAGAGAGAGAGAGAGAGAGGCGGGAAAAAGGAGAAGGAGGAAGATACGAAGGAGCGCAAAGTGTTATCGAGGAGGAGCGAGCTGGTCCAGACAGCATAGCACTGCTGGTTAGTTGTCTCTCGAGGCACGTCTCTCCCTACCGAGAATCGTCCGGACTACCTCGATGACTCGTTCCTCGTCCTCGTACCGATCCGCGCAAGGTGGCTCCCTTGGTCTCGAACGCTTGCTCTCTCCTTCTCTCTCCGAGAGTCCCCGAGGAACCGAGGCAATATCGTTGATTTTGACAAGCTCTCCGTTCATTCTCCTCATTTCCGACGCTACAAGAGGGAGATCGTGCTGAACACGTCGCTGTGCCCTGAGTAGAAAATTACCGCCTGTGTATCTGCGAGCGCGCACAGGTTGCGGAAAAATGACTTTCTTCCCAAAACATTTCGTGGCTGAATTTTATTCTTCTCCCGCGAGTCATTCGGTTGTCTTCATTTCTGATCTAGCGGAATGTTTGCGATTATATACGACGCGAAAGTAACGTCGTACGTAGGCAGGAGTCGCTCACGGCTCGAGTAGCTTTTTCGACTTTCTCCTGCCGCGAATGCGCCGCGCGAGCGACTCCGAGGAGAGAAAGAGTGTGTGAGAGAGAGAGAGAGAGAGAGAGAGAGAGAGAGAGAGAGAGAGAGATCTTATTTTAAAGCACCTCGCGATGCGAGGACGGCCGACGGCGAACATTATGCAACGCGTTATCGAGCCGATGAATCTTCGACGAGGCGTAATCTGCGCTTAATTGCGCATTTGCGATGACACGTCGGAGGCTACTGCGGCGATCGCGATTTAAGCGACGGCCTTATTCGTGGCCGGAGAAAGAGAGAGAGAGAGAGAGAGAGAGAGAGAGAGAGAGAGAGAGAGAGAGAGAGAGAAACAGGGACAAATAGACACATACACAGAGAAAGAGAGAGAACCGCGCGTGCATGTTACGTGACGTAAGGTCGCATTTCGCAGGCGCGAGAAATTTGTTTTTCAGCTGACGAATTTCTCGCATCACATCGCGCCGCCCGGTTATCCCGTCGCATCGGGATGCACATATGCGGGATCCTCTCCCGTTCTCGTCTCGAGAAGATAAAGAATCGCGCGTGTCCTGCGCGACGAGACACGTCGGGGCCGATAAACGAATTATAATCCAACGGGTCTGACAGCACGGAGACGGCATAACTCGCGAGACGGAATAAACGCGCAGGGCGTGGCGGGGAGTGGCCGCGTTAATCCGAAAGAGCGCTCTTCGCGAGCGTCTCCTCCGGCCTTGAACCCGTTGTTGTGTGTGCGCGCACCGCGTTGCGCGCTTCACTTCGGCCTGCACGCATACACGTACCGCAAGTCGCAGGATAACGTCGTTTTTATTCGCGATCTCGCGCGCGACCACCGATATTCCGGGTCGCATCATCGCGGATGCGCGTCGATTCGGGAAGAAAAAGAGAGAGAGAGAGAGCGACGATTCTCATAAAACATAAAGCGATCGAGCACAGGAGAAATAGTCCATTCGTCGTCCTCGGCAGGGACGTTCCTCCTGGTCATCTTCCTCCTCCTCCTCCTCCTCCTCCTCCTCCTCCTCCTCCTCCTCCTCCTCCTCTTCCTCCGGAGTAACGCGCTGTGTGTGCGCGCACACGACGTCGTTACTCAGATCCCCGGTTCGATCATTCCCAGCGGCCGTCGCATAGACGGAGAGAGAGAGGAAGACGACGAAGAAGACGAGGGAGGAGAAGAAATACGAGACGAACGGACGGAGACGTTCTCAGCGGCGGTAGCGGCTCCCTCGTCAGTGGTCGCGTCAGTTCGTAAGTCACTTTCGTGTACGACACCCGTTAGATGCGATCGCGACGTGCATCATCGGTCGTCGATCCTCCTCGCGGTCTCCCGGATCGTAAATTCAGAAGCGCTGCCTGCCCAAGGGGAAGGAGAGTAGCGCGCGACTTTTTTCCCCGCGGGTCAGTCGCCGCGGTTGTTCGCGTTTTCATGTAACGAACTCTCTCTCTCTCTCTCCCTCCTTCCCTCCCTTCCTTCCTTCCTTTCTCTTTCTCTTTCTTTGCCGGGTTTTACTTGCAAATCAATTCCTAAACTCGCGCATGTCGAGCGCGGCCGAGCCCGTGCGTTCATTCGTTGCTTTCTCTCTCTCTCTCTCCCTCTCGTTCTCTGTCTTCATCGTCGAGGTCGAAGCACGCTATCGTGCTTCGGAGGAGTCTCCTCGTGTTTTATCTGACGTTCGTTATGTCGCTGCCTGCGGGCTTGTACATCGGCTCAGGATTCACGTTTCACGTTCGCAACGGATGCTTTACTGCCTTCCGATGCTCAGCAGCGAACTTTTGACGGATGCCCCCGTGGGTGACGACGCGCCGAAGGGCCGCGTCCCGCTGACTGCCCCTCGTCGAAATCATAAGTCGTTCCGCGAGATATGCGCGCGCCTGCTCGTGAACCTGGCCGATGCGCATTTGCCGCTCCGAACTCCTGCTTACTCCGCCTCGTCTCAACTTTGCTCCGAGTTCGAGTCTTGAATTGTTAAAAGCGTTCAGTACATCCCGGCACCACCGGATTCGATCAATCCGCAATTAATTTGTGACTCATTTGCAATCGTGACAGTCGCGGCGCGTCGCGATACTCGACGACGACAGTTTGGGCTCTCGCTGCGCGAGAGGAGTCGTTTCGCTGCTGAAGGGTAACTCGGCGACCGGCGTGTAAGCTCCGTCGAGACGGTATTTTTTGTAACGCGTTCGGCGGACGCGGAGAGCGTAAGCACGAAGGAGAGACGGGGGGAGGGGAGGGACGCGCGCGATTTACTGCCCCGTTCCTTCGGCAGGAGGCGGATGAAACGAGAGGGCGGAGGGGCCGGGGGGACGCTACAAGAGTTTGCCGTACGATCGATCGATTTCGTCACGAACTGTTTTTGCACGAGCTCGCTGTTCGCGTGGAGGATTAGACGTGGCGATAGATAGACTGCGACAAGCAGCATGCGACGCGCTATCAGTTCCGCACATCTCCGAATATTTCATTGGATGAAGAAATTTGTGAGAAAAAAAAAAGAAAGAGGATACATAGGGCGATTAATTAATTGCCCGGCTCGGTTATTCCGTCACACCTTTGAATGAAACTTCAGTCAGTAGAGCCAAGGTTTTCTCTCGACTGCGAGGAGGCAGTGAAATAATTTACCGTCATCGGTATAATGTCACGGCGCGTCTCATGAATTTTCACGTATAAAACGTCGTAACAGCAACAGCTGTCGAATGCATAGCCGATGAAACGAGCCGTCGGATATAAACGTCGATAATTGTGTTGATTTAACGTGTCCGCGCGACGACTTCAATTTCCGTCGAGTGTCGAAAGAGAGGTGTTAAGAATCGCATTAACATCGTTTCAGACGTCATTCGCGAGTTTCGCAACTATGCATTTATATCCCGATGCGGTCGCGCTCGCCGATGGATGATCGGTGTCCGAGGATCGAGCAGAACGGTCATCTTCGCGCGCGCCCTCCGGGCTGGCAAATTTTCGGCGCGGCCGAATTCCATCCCATCCCGATCTAAAAACACCGTGAACTCGCGGCCGAAGGGCCGCCACGCGCAGGGAATATCAATCGTCCTTCTGTTTTGTCGCGGCCGGCGCGATGCGTGACGCGCGCTACCGCTGCTTGGCACACATTCCACGGGCATTGGCCACCGCGGCAGATCCTTATCGGCCGTGTTCGTCGTCTCTGCTCTTCGTCTCGGAAAGGTGGAATCCCGGAAGACGAGCGATAGCGACGGGGAAGGTCGCGCCGAGAAACGAGTTTGTGGGACGACGACGAGAGCGCGCGTGAGACGCCGCTCGCGAACAATGCCCTTAATTATTCGGTGAAATGCGGCGTTAATTAGAGCTCGATCGATTAGACGTCGAGCCAGGTTGATGCATGGTTGCCGCGCTCTTCGAGGAGCTCCGACAAAGTCGGAGCGGCTCCAAGCGAGGCTGCTCCGTGCGTTATTTCCTTTCCTTTCTTTTCCTTCCGCGGTGCTTTTGTATAAATCCTCGATAAGCGGGAGAAAACGACGGAGTCCTCTCTCGCGCTGCGTGGTCCGATCGCTCTCCTCTCCGCAGGTCGCATTTTCGAGTCGGTTCGCCTCGCCGTCGGCGGCGGCGGCGGCGGCGGCGGCGACGAACGACCAGTACGAGGGTCGCTTACGAATCGTCTCGTTGGGCTCCGCCGGCACGGAACTCGCGCCGCTGGCTCCTCGACTTCTTCGTGGAGGAGGTAGCCGAGGAGGAGACGGCGGTCGTGTACCGAGCGGGCAACTCGTTTGTTAGTTTTTGCCCGCCTACCCAACGACGGGCAACAATCACCGTGGCCGTTCGCCGCGAGATCTCTGCCCTGGCAATCATCGATTTTTATAATTTTCCGTGGCCGCCGTGCACGCGCGCTCGACGGAGCTCCCAGCATCACCACCAGCGTCACCCTCGCGTCACCCTGGAGACGACGAGTCCGAAGCGTTCCCACGAGACTCGACTCGTATCTTCACGAAAATTCTCCTCCCCTCGATGAATCAACGTGGATGACTCGATTTTGATGACGGCCAGCAACCGTGCGCGCGCGCGCGCGCGCGCTCGCTTGTTGTGTGATTGTGAACAAGTTTCTCGACGTGGAGGATAAAACATAAAAAAAAACGTAGCCTATGATTTCCGCAGCGTTCGCAACTGATCAGTCACCGTGACGGCCTAAAGTATCGCGGTTTCGTATCGCGCGAAAGAGCCGCGCTCTCATCATTCCTGTCCGAATTCTCTCTCCCGGGCGCGAGAGGAACCCCATTCTCTTTTTTTCTGTTCCCTTCTCTTTAGCACCTCGATCGAGAGTGTTCTCGTTAGCGGCCCCGGAAATCAACTTGAATCCTCAAGAAGAATCACCGAGCGGCTTCCTGAGGAGAGAGATCGCGAGTCCTCCGGGAATATTTTCTTTTCTTCTTCTTTTGGAAGGACGAAAAAGCGAGGGAACGTTCGATGCGCATCCTGACTTTTATCGCGCGCGCGCGCGCGCGCGCGACGACCGACACTCGATCTCTCCCGGCTGTCGCCCGGAGGAGGTACCGGGAAATTTACGAAGATCCGTCTCGGGGCGACGGTTAATTACAATTGGCAAATGCAGCGCGCGCGCTTGCTCGTTCGCGGTCGTTGCGGCAATTAGTCATGCACGGCGCAACGGCATCGCGGACGTGTAGGATGATCGATAGCGACGCTATCGGCCGATGGACGCCGTGAACTAGCGGATCGCCCTTATGCCGTAATAATCTTGCCCTCCCCTCGCGGGGAAAGCGTGATTAATACTACCTCGCCCACTTAATCTATCGCCGCGAGGCGCTCGCCGACAATCAAACCTCCGTCTCTCGTATTATCCCTCGGCGTTTCATTCACGTCGCTCGCGCGGAAAATCATCATCCGTGCGAATTGGTCCGCTCGCGAGCAGGAATCGGCCTGGGGAGGAACGACGCCCGCGAATTTTACTCGCTCAAACACGCTCGGCGCTGAGCTGATTCATCGCGCCTCCAGGGGCGCGAAGCTCCTTCTCCGGCGATATTCACTCGCAATTCGAGCGCGTGAATCCCGTCGCATTGTGTCGGAGCGCGAGGTGGACGGTGACGACGACGACGACGACGACGACGACGACGACGACGACGACGGCGGCGGCGGCGGCGGCGGCGGCGGCGACGACGTCCTCCTCCTCGTGTCGCTGGCCCGCTCGATCCACTTTCTCTGCGCGCGACTGTGCGAGATTTAAGGCGAGCGAGAGCAAAACGAAGGGAGAAAAGGTCGACCCCTTAAAGACCACGGTGAACAGCGTGCGGCCACCGTGCGTAATTCGGCGATAAAAGCGATGACCGTCGGAGCGATCATTTAGGTCAGCTACTTCGTGACGTCTCGAGCGTGCCTCTCGAGACCAAGAAAGCGAGCGAGCGAACAACGAGCACGGCGAGGTTGTGCCTCGGCCGGTCGCGGATCGCGCACGAGGCAAGAGAGCGAGAGCCGGCGCGACGGCGGACGGCGAGCGGAGGTGAGACCGGCTCCGAGCGGTTTCGCGAGTGCACGCTTGTAACCCGGACTTTTATATCCTGCCTGGTGCAATAAAATCCCTCGTCGGCATTTCGGCTTCTGTGCGCGAAGACCCTCGTCGTCGTCCTCCCCCACCTCCCTCTTACACCTCGTCGGCGGCGGCGGCGTCGTCGGCGTCCTCGTAGCCATCATTTTTGTCGCGCGGATTATCCGCCCGCGTTTGGCACGCTGACATTCTTATTTATATTAGTTTCTGATTTATTCTCGACGAGCTCCCACGTCGTCGCAGGTATTTCGGCCGAGAGTTAAAGTCTCGTGAACGGGAGTTTTGATTTAAAATTTACTCCGTATTAACAGTGGGGGTGATAATGATGTAACCTGAAATTGGCAGCGTAAACTCTCGTCGCGTGATTTCGCAAGACTTGTAGAATGCAGATCGCAAGCGTTCGCGCGCTCTCTTCTTTCTCGCCCGGGGTCGATTGAGAAATAATCATTTAATCTTGAAATTTCATTTTATTTAATTTAGCTTGCTTTGTTATTCAGATTTTCAAATATTTCCGAGAATCACCTCCTTCCGTTGTTTAGCTGTAGGTAGAAACGTCGAATTAAAATTCTCGCTCGAGAGGATTTATTTCCCGGGCGAAATTCCTTCGCGACGACGCGCGTTGGCAACTGAAGAAGCTAGTAAGTAATCCAACGATCATCAAGCGACATTATTCGAACGGCAATTGGTGCCGTTATTCGCTGCTCGCGAAGATTCCTCGACGTCCAAGTAGTCCCGATTTCGACCGAGCGAGCGACGGTCTCGGCCGCACGGGCTTTTGCGAAATTCAATTTGAATAATAGATGGGACAACTGCATCGGCTGTATTCGCGCGCGCTGGCTTATTGCTGCCTCCAAGCGGCTTTCTGTAATTACTTAACGCAACGCGCTCGCGCGTGCACGCTCGGTGCGCGCTATATCGAAGTGAAATATCTCTCGGCCGCCAGTGTCTCAGGTCAAGAATCCTGTCGTGTAGCGATACGTTCGCACGCGAAGGTTAACTCGCGCTCGCTCGCTCGCACGCTCACTCGCGAGCGCATACGCGGACTTTCCCCAAACTTGTTGCATCGGCGACAGTCTGACGGCGAGCGCGAGCGACAAATTTCGCAAAATCTCCACCTCTCTCGCAGTTACTCACGCGCGGCGGCTGCGCTCGTGGGCGGATTTTATGCGAAATCGCGCGTTGAGACGCGACGTTGTTCAGGTATTTTACATCCTCTTGTTAAGAGAAAATACAACGCGCACGGCCGTCGTTTCGCGTCCGCACGATTAATCCTCTAACTGCCACCGCGTCGCGGTGGAATCTCACGGACTCGCGCTAAAAACTGCTGGCAGCTCTCTCTCTCTCTCTCTCTCTCCTCCCGCGCAGCCGAAGATCGATGCGCGATGCGATCGGCGGCGAATCGTCACCCTTTCCCTGGGCACGCGAGCCGAATCGCGACGACGACGCGCGACGTCGACGCGGCCGAGTTGAAGGAGCAAGAGGAAAGCGAGAAAAATCGCTCGGCGCGAGAAACAGCCGAACGAAACAGCCGATCCGCCACGCAGCGGATCGCATAGAGTCGCGCGCCGAGTGTCGGTGTGTCTCTCGGTGTCTCGATAAAAAATGGGTCAAGCGCCGAGCGGAGTCTCTCTCGTCCTGAGAGACGAAAGAGTCACTCTCACACGAACTGTCTCCGAGGCACCTTGGACGGGTCCTCGGTTGCGCGATAGGTGGGTCAACCTCGGCCACGTCTCTTCTTGGCCGGTGTTGTTCGTCGTCTCGGTGAGTCATTCCCGGGCCCCGCGGCATTGCGGCCTGGCGCCAGTGTTGCGCAATACACACACGAAGCGCACAGCGCGGCGCGGATACGCCGGCGTCGGCGACGGCGACGGCGGCTGCGGCACCCTTCTCGCGCCGGGATCTCTCATGAAGACACGCGAGCGCGAGCGACCCGCGTCTTCTTTGCTACAATGCCGCGTTATCCGATTTATCACGGATCGACGGAACCGCAGAGACCATAAGGATGTGTGTGTGTGTGTGTGTGTGTGCGCGCGCGCGTTCGCACGCGCGCACTCTCCTTAATTCACTGCGAAGAAGTTCGGAGAACGTACGATACGCGGTTAGGGAGGGGAGAGGGGGATAAAGCCCGCGAGGCTGAGACGATCGACGACCGATCGCGCGCTGCGAGAGAAATTATCGTCGCTCTCCGGAGAAACTGAATCTCCAGGGTGAAATGGTCGTTTTCCTCCGCTTCGACTTGCTTTATTATTATTATTATTATTATTATTATTGTTAATATTTATTCGGACACCGCGCGTTGTTCGCACGCGAGAGGGAGATTTTTGGGGATTTTTGGGGACGCGTACTTAATTTATTTCGTCGCTGCTCTCTCCTTTTCTCTCTCTCTCTCTCTCTCTCTCTCTCTCTCTCTCTCTCTTTCCTTCTTATCGCGCCCGGACGCTGATAGAGCTGACAAGCGGGATTTTTGCGACAGGCGAATTCCGCGCGGTCGGCGCGCTGCGCGAGTACTTATCTCACGGGCGAGCCGCGAAAGATGAGGCGTGATGTAACGAATGTTCCAGCGTTACTCTCGGCCGAAGGAGGACGCCGCGCGCGCAGTGATAAACCCGAGAATATATTTTCTTCGCGGTGCACAACCGACGCGGGAGAGGAATCTCTTTATGCGCGCGAGGCTCGCTTTCAAAGAGGCACGAAGGCTCCAAGGTGGAGGCGATCCCGCCGTCTCTTCGGCCGACCTCTGAGAAGGATAGTGATTTGCGCGCTCGCAAAACAATCGCTGTCTTACAGCGGTAATGCGGGCCGAGATTACCATCGGCGTTTATACTTTTTAGACTATGGGTTTCTTTACTTTTCTTTTCTCTGTCTCTCTCTCTCTCTCTCTCTATCTCTCTCTCTCTCTCTCTCTCTCTCTCTCTCTCTCTCTCTCTCTCTCCTTCGAGCGCGCGCGCTAGCTAGTAGGTGTGAATTTGCAATTCGGCTTCTTTCGAAACACGCATCGCGCTTCAACGAGCAATCGCCGTTCGATGGCCGCGCTTTTTACTTTATTTAAAGAGGCTATAATTTCGTTCGTGGTATACGCCGGGTTTTGCAACAACCGAGTTTTATGACGCTCCCTACGTAGCGTGAAGTTTTACATCGCTCTTCTTTCCCGGGCCTCTTATTTTGCCCCGCGAAAATACGCCTCTTTCCGAGCCGCGCCTTTCCGTCGTAGCGCTCGATTCCGCCCGTCGTATATCCCCTTTCGACATTTTGGTCCTGTAATTTTTAACTTCCCTTTCGCACACGATCGGTTTATTATTATTTTCACCTCGCATCTCATCTGTTTATTGTATCATTTTTATTGAAAACGGAAATAATTTCTGGAAATTTCGAGAAGATTTGGAGATTCTAGAGAGAAAGCTCGAGGTGCTCCCGATTGAATAACGAGCGATTGGCGAATCTACCGAGGGTAGAAGAAGAACATGGTCGCCTGGTCGAAATTTAGAAATCAGCTTCTAAATTTCGTAGATGTTGATCGATTGCGCTTCCAATAATATTCCCTGAGTACCGAGAGTCTCAAGCACCACCATGGAATTCAGGCGAGACGTGGGCGAGGGCAGGGGGAGAGTTGACTTTATCGTTCCATAAAGAATGGAAAAGGCCCGCTAACAAACAGTCGAGTTTGACGGGACGTACAAGTTGGCGACTTCCTCGCGGCAGCTCAAAGGACGGTTGAAATTCAGCGCTTTACGGCGATAACCACGGCGCCGATGCGCCCGATAATACACCCGCAGATAAATCTCGCTCGTGAAGTTTAAAACGGCCGGCGTACGCGCGCTCACGCACGGCAATGGGAATTCCGAGTCTCACGCCTCCGCTTCGGATACGGGTTTCGTGAGATTTCGCGGGAGAGCCACGCGAGAACGCGTGTTGCGGCGAGAACGACGGGTGCGAGCGAGTCGAGGAGGAGGAAGACCGCGCCGACCGGGAGGGAAAATAACATGTAATCGTCGGTAACGAGGTTAGACGAGAGGCCTCCGCTAAACTCGATCCTCACAGGGGCGGGCGGTGATTTTTCGAGGCGTGGAGTCAATAATTTTTGGAATCCTTCGGTGAGAGAGAAAGGGAGAACGTCGTCGTTCTGAGGTGTCCACCACGAGAGACACGTACGATTACCTCCAAGAGGAAAGAATTTGTCCGCGTCGAGACGGAAAAAAAAACACAAAGAAATAATTTCAAATTGTACTCTCTCTCTCTCTCTCTCTCTCTCTCTCTCTCTTTCTTTTTATCTCTCGACTTCTTTGAAATGAAAGAAAGAGAAAATTTCAATGTTCGATCCCCTCCTCCGCTCCAAATTCTTTGAAATGGAAGAAAGAAGAGCGAACGATTTTGCGGAGGTCGGCGGAGATATCCTGGAATAAAATTATTTATATCGTCAGTTCTCTCGCTGTAATTAGTCGCTTAAAGCGACTTCAATTCTCCTGGGCTTCCGTTGGCAAATCCGTTCTTAGGAGCGCGAACTTTGCTCTCGCTGCTAAAGACGCGACCGTCCATCAGCGGCGAGCTCGCGACCACCCAAGGGAGGCGAGGGATCCGTGGTGGTAAGTCGATCGTCTAAAAATGCTTCTCAGGCAGCCTCCGTTGCTAGCCGTTATTACTCGCATTCGCGGCTACTCGAGCCCAAGGCACACGATCGGCTCGGCCAGTTACTTTCCAATTAATCAATAATTTATATCCGTACGTGTGTAAAACCGCGCGTTTCCACTCGTTCCCTCGACCACCCGGCTGTGTGACCACTCGGGGGCCACTCGTGATTCCTCTTTCGAGGTACCTCTCGGAAAGATTCGGCTCGAGTTTCTCGGCGAAGACGCTTATTATCCCCCCGGCAAGCGATTGCGCGTTTAACGACGCTCGCACACGGAAGAGCATCGGCCGTCGAGCCGTTTGCATAAATAAATAATAACGCGAGCGAGTGGCGATTTCCGCGGTCAGGAAACACTCGTCGGAAACCTCGCGGAACGGCGACTCCGCCAAGTACTTTTCGGGGCGCAGTTAGGTATAATTTATATCGGCCGCCTCATTAGCAACGAGCGGCGAGGGGGGGGGGACCAAAGGCGGGAGCACCGGCGCCCCTTGACTTCGGTGTAACGTGTAGTGTCCGGGATATCGCGCAATGGACTTAGACGCCTCGGAAGAGTAATCGCCATTCCCAAGTTCGACGGCGCCTCTTGATATCGTTGCGCGGTTTGATCATTAATCCGCGCAACGCCGCAGCTGCGTTTATGGAAAGCGTTTCATAATTCTCTCTCTCTCTCTCTCTCTCTCTCTCTCTCTCTCCCTCTCCCTCTCTCTTTTCCATTTGCATTCGCTTCAGCGAATAAGAAAATTGCCATTAGAATGTGATATCGCACATTTCGTCAAAGCGAATGAGAGATTTATTCTTCAACTCTCTGCCACAGACTTTTTTTTGTCCCTCATCACGAAGACAAGTGATGGACTAGATTGAAACAATCAAATCATCTGTCATTCTTCGCAATAACGACGTGATCTGAAATTAATTTTAATGTTCACGGGATGCGGAGGGGGCGGGGATTAAATTATTGACTATCGCGCGTGCTGTGCCAACGACGAATTGAAATATCTCGTTCGAACTCGCTCTTCCTCGAATTTCGTCCACTCTCGACCCGCCGTCGAGGCCGTCTCGGCGGTGAGAGAAAGAGGGTGAGATCCCGCGGCGAGGATCGCGAGGCTGCGAGAGAACGGCCGCAGAAACGAAACGGGGCCCCGGGGTGGCGATCAGGGACTATAGGTGCCCGGAGATGCTCATAAATCTTGTCTTAACGCTCGGTTTATTACTCGTAATCAAGCAACCATGAATTCTGCTGAAATCACCTACGTTATAGTCAGCAACGCTGCCTTCTACTTATCCTCCCTTGCGCCTCGGAGCAACCCCCGACTACCGGCGCGTCCGCTACCGAACCGATTCCGGAGCTAGACGGTGCTTTTGCCTGGTCGTGGCAGAAAGAGAAAGAGGGGAGAGCATTCTTTCTTCCTTTCTTTCCTTCTTTCTTTCTTTCTTTCTTTCTTTCTTTCTAGCGAGCGGAATGATGGGTTGTTCGGCTAGATTACGTGTATTACGTTAACGGCTGCCGACCGATTGAATAAGTTGGCGCGGAACGTACTTTGTGCCGCGCTCAGGAACAAGATCGAGGGTCGATATGTGCGAGCGAGTTTCAACATTCTCCATTACATGTGAGCGCATCATCTCTCATCGGAATCGAATGATAATTCGTGCGATAGCGATAGTTTCTCTTCCTTCGTCCGGCGAGTGTGCTGCGAACGCGCGCGCACGAAGCCGGCGCGGCGCACCGACTTCCGAGAGGAAGAGAAAGGCAGAGTATGTATTGCAAATTCGAAAATAACACGTTATCGGCTCGTTTGCGGAAATCCAATTACGATCGAATACGGACGCGGAAAGGCGCCCTTCGATTTGTCGACGCGCGACCGTTCTCGCGCGGAACGCGCGATACTTTGCTGCGTCCTCGATGTATTCGAGAACGAAGCGCGCTCGCCCGAGAGTCCGATCTCACCTCTAATTATTCATTCTGGCACGTGATTCCGAATAACTTCGATCTCGTGTTTTTATTCGCCGCGCGATTTATAATTTTCTCAGCGCGCAAGGTGAAGGCGCGATGCATCTAATGTTAATGAGGGATCCCGCGGAATCACCTCTGCGAGAGAACCACTTTGTTTTCAGTCCCGCGCAATCCTTTTTTTTTTTGCGTTCTTCTCATCTCGGGGATTAAGGAGAGGAGAAAAAAGACAAAAAGAAAGAGAAAGAAAGAAAGAGGGAAGAAAGAGAGAGAGAGAGAGAGAGAGAGAAAGAGCGCGCGAAGAGTGAAGAATTAGTAGCAGCGAGCTAGATAAAATGGGTAGGTAGGTACATTAGTTCCGATTAGCGTCTCTCCACCTTCCATCGATCTCGATCCCCGCTCCAGATACGGGGCGACGCGCGGCTTGCGTAACCGCGGTATTTAATAATCTACCGCGTGATAAATAACGTCGGTTAACCTGAGTGCCGCGCGATCTTCAAAGGTACCGACGCCGTTTTTTCCGCGCCTTTTTTTTTCTTAGCTCTCCTAATCGAACGCGCTGCCTACCGACGAAATGTCTGTCGCGCTCAGAACCTCCAGCCCGCCCGCCTTCGTCGCTCATTATCGCCACTTAAGATGCCGCGGTCGCTCTTGAAAATTAATTTAATCTGTGTAAACGCCGAGCGCGGTGTGTCCTCCGCACGAACCTCGGCCAACCGGCAGGATGCGTCCGCCCGGCCCGGCGCGACTAATTGACGCTAGAAATTCAATCACCTCCGCGCGCATACCTCTTCCCCTTCCTCCTCCCCTCCCCCCTACCGTCCCGGCTGTTCGCTCGTCGAACATCGCACGTCTCGCGAGTGACACTCTCGGTATGCGCGAGTAATTTCACCGGACGCGCCGCGCCGTTCCGTCGGTAAATCGCCTCTCTTTCTCGCTTACCGCCTCCTTCGCTTCGCGAAAAAGACGCGCGTAAGAGCGTGTTATCGGTCGATTCTGATAATCTTCGCGGACAGCGCGGCACCGCGGATGAAGCGCGGAGCGCAGCGCGCGAAGAAACCGCCTCCCGCGGAGTTTTCGAAATCGGCGGAGCGAGCGAAACACAGGCTCGCCTTTTTTCACGGGGCCGCGCTGGCTGAGCTTCGATGGTCATTACCTTTACGATCAATCACACCGCTCATTATCTTTAAGAGCGACGTTACACGGCGGCCGTTACATCCGTTACGGAGGATCGGCCTGCGCGGCGCGGCGCTTTCGCGCGCCGCGCCGCGCCGTGGCCCATTACACACGTCGAATGGAACTTCTTCGTTACTTTGTAATTTCGCTGACGTTATCGGGACTCCTCCCGAGCGCACCGGGATCATCCTCGGCGAGTATTGCCCGCTCGATGTCTCCGGCGATGCGTCCTCTTTCTCTCTCGCTCCCTTGCCTCTCTCTCTCTCTCTCTCTCTCTCTCTCTCTCTCTCTCTCTCTCTCTCTCTCTCTCTCTCTGTCTCCGGCTCTTTCTTCCGATCGCGCCGCGAGATCGAGATCGCGACTCTGAGGGCAGATAACCGATCAGAAAGTTCTCTCTCTCTCTCTCTCGACTTTATTTCGCGCTGAAGAGTCGCCGAAGAGCGATTTGAGGATACTCGGTGTACTTTCGCGCAGCGCGAATCCGCTGTCACGACGATTACGCACGCACCGCCGAGTTCCCCGCGAGTCCGCTCTGGCTAGCGATCGTGTAAATGCTTCTTTCTTTTCCTTCTCAAGAGCGCGAATGTGAAAAGTGGAGAGTTCCACTCGGGCGGCTCCGGCGATCGCGCGTAACGCTTGTCGAACAATGTGGGACACGAGGAACTTTTCACGTTTCTGCTCCCGGGGGGAGAAAAGTAAGCGGCGATCGCCGCTGTGATCGTGAATCCGACTCGTCGGCTTCCGTCGAGCGAACTTGTCTTGTTGGGAGCGAAGCGGATCAAAGGTGCCACCCGGGATACTCTCCAGATCGCCGTAAACAAAACTCCGACTCGCGTCTGGAGCGAAACAGGGGGCGCGACCCGATTCATTTAGTGTCTCGGGAAGCGCAGAGACCCGTAAATCAGTGAAGTCGGGCTTCTTTGACTCACTCGTAGAACGCGGCGCTCGCGCCCGGCTCGTTTCCCGACGCGATAGAAGCACAATTAGTACCTGTCTGTGATCGATTAATAACATCCCGTAGCGCGGTTAAGTTCTTTCTTTTCTCTCTCTCTCTCTCTCTCTCTCTCCCCCCTCTCTCTCTTTCTCTCTCTCTCTCTCTCTCCTCTCTCTCTCTCTCTCTCTTCCTATCTCTGCTTTCGCTCGCCGTCGTCGACGTCCTCCTTGGCATTCGATGTGCCGTCTCATTCGTCGGATCTACTAATTAATCCATGCGGATGCCGGATAATAATTAATCACGTCTCTCGGAAATTCGTCGCCCGCCGTCTCACCGCTGTCTCTCTCTCTCTCTCTCTCTCTCTCTCTCTCTCTGTCCATCTCTCTTCCTCTTGCACTCTGTCTTGTCTTTCTCCGGACCGGTGGAACTCGGTCCTATTATTATCGATATTATTACGCCGATGAACGCCGCGCGTTCCCCTCTCGAGTCCCCGGACTCGAGACGGAACGATCAGCCGCGCGGAGAGTAGTGTCTTTCGCCGAATAATCTTCGATTCGATTGAAAAGCCGCTCGAGGGCCTAATAATTACGGCCTTTCTCTCGCTCCGTTACGTTATGTTACGCGCGTCTTCCTCGCGAGCGCGCTTCCTCGGACGCCGCTTAGAGGCGCGCATTAGGAATAATTGTCGGCTGTCACGCGCCTCACCTCGCGGCCTGACCCCTCCTGTCGTATTTCACTCGATAATAATTGTCGGTGATAATTCATTTTATCCGACGCAAGTAAAGTAAGAGCGTATTTTCCGGCAACGTATTAATTACGACGGCTCCGCGCCGTGCCGAGTCCAGTGGAGGAGCCGGCGGCGGACGCCGCGTTCTGCGGCACGCCGAGAGGTCTCGCGACGTCATCCTCTCGTCGTTGCGACGCGTCATCCTCGACGTCGCCGACGCATGCTACGTGTAACCGCGCCGTTACGGTATAAACACACGTTTCTCAAAGTAGCCGGCTGGAGGAAGCCGAAGAGGAGGTTACTCCGCGCGCTTGTACACGTGGCGCCGCGCTGGCAAATACGATATTTTTACATCGCGATGACGTTACAGTCCGAAGAGGAAGCCTCCCGCGATCCCGGACGGCCATTCGCAACGGATAACGCCGCTTACAAGCGTAATAAGAAGGCGAAAGGGAAATAATCGGCCGTCGCGAGGCACGACACCGCGGCACGTGACACTCGCCGGGTCACGAGCGCACATTTCCGCAGCGGTTCCGCAGACGTGACACGGTCTCTTCCACCTTCTTACGTGCTCGCTACTCCCTTCGGCCGTCCTTCTTCTTCCTTCTCCTCGCTTCCTTCCCTAACGTGTCCTCTCCCTCGTGGTACAGGGACGGACTTGTAAAAAATTCGCCCGGACACCGCGCGTGTTCCTTCTTCCCCTCGAACGCGTTTCGCGAAAGACCGCACACTGAGAGAAAAGTATATGATATTTGGAACTATAATGATATAGTAATTAAATTATAGTCCTAAATATCATATTTATAGTAAGTATTACCATAATATCGGTAGTAATTACGATATAGGCATAGTATAACCAACCATATAATATTTTTGCTAAGAATTATAGTAAGTTAAAGTAAAATTATTGTATGGATACAAATATAAAATGGTAGATAAAGTAACTCTTTTATCGATTATTATAAGTCGATATCACCAGAATATTTGCTAAATGATGACGGATGTAACTATATGAATATTAAATCTCACTATATTCGTGAATGAGAAATTACCATATATGTGGTAAAAGTAACTAAACAATTATTTAAGACAATCATTGACTGTATATTTGTGTTTATTCTACTATATTTTGCAGGTTCCACGAACTATAAAAATATGGTTGACGCCAAAATGAACTGTAAAATATAGTGAGGTTATAGTTAATTCAACTATATTTTTCTATCTATTCGTGTGCGCGGACACTGGCGCGGCTTGAAAAGTTTGTCGAGCTGTGAGAGCTCTCGTCTATATGAGGAGAATCGCGAAGTGTGCGGTATAAACTTCTCTCGGACATTAATGTATTAATGTAGATATATATATATATATATATATTAACATGTTGATTATTATGACGGTTTGTTAACGAGCTTTCTTTTGCATCAGTTAATCGGTTTACAATTTTGACATATCGATGTTCAATGTATTATTGATGTATATAATTATATCACATAATTTCGAAATGCAAATCTTCGGGCCAACGCGTCGACGAATAATTAACGTATTAATTACGCAACTGGCATGATCGTGCAGTAGACAGTATAATATGCAATGATGCGATTATAATTGAGGTGCGTCCATGAGCAACCGCTTAGCCAGGGGTGGGGGAGGGGAGAAGGAAGGGCTTCCTTCCTTTCGTAATTTCTCGCGGTCGGTGCACCCCTGACGGGTATCGGCCACGTGATATTCGACATTGGAAATGCGCATCGCGAAACGTACTCCGCAGGCAACTCACGCGCCGCCCGGCGACAATTTATAAACGTTAATGGGTTAATATCGCGCGCGCGCGCGCGCGCGAGCGGTTCTCGGAGGAGGACGCGTTCATGGGAGAGGCAGATCGAGCTTCGGTCGAGGCGGTATCGTCCTCAGAGAGAGGATGCAGGCCGGGTCGGAAGAGGAACGGCGATCGCCGATCGGATAAAAAGCGCGGCGAATAATCTATGGCTTCATATCCGCGCGGATCGTGCGATTCGCGAGATAACGACGCGATAAATGACGACATTTCCTCTGGTTTATCACACGCCGCGCGCGCTGTTTACAATTAATCTCGGCGCGCCGTCGTTAATAATCGAAGCACTTGACTGCGAATACACGAGTGGCGTCCGAAAGGAGATCGGCTTTTGAATCGCGATCGGAAACTCGTCGAAACGATTCGCGTCAGTCGCGATCATCGAGTCGGTGCTGTTTTGAATCTCGCGCAGATAAGAGCGGCTCTTATCATCGCGACTGTGCCTGAAAAACCGATCGCGGGAGGTCGTGGGAAAGTCGCAGCTGGCTCGCGATCTCGATCGGATCGCGTCCGCGAACCGGAGCTGGATCCACAGCGAGCACGGCGAGGGGGAAGAAGAAGAAGAAGAAGAAGAAGAAGCGGCGCGCGAGGAAGAAGACACGGGAATCGCCTCTGGTGGTCAAGCGGAGAGCAGACAGGAATCCCGATACTTTCGTCGGACTCGCGCGTACCTACGCGCCTCGACAAGCGCGCTGGATCGATACGATCGATACTCTCGTCTCGCCGATACACGCTGACCGGCCTCGGATTGATGGATCTCCTCGCGTCCCCCGACGTTTTCGTAGTCTCTCGAGCCTCCTCCGCGCTCTCGCGTACACCATTGTGCAACCAACGTCGCCGATCGACGACGAGAAAACGAAAGAGAGGAACAGAGAGGGACGGAGAGAAGGAGGGACAGAAGGAAAGAGAGGGAAATTAACCCGAGGCGTATATCAAGATATATGATTTTACCGCTGCTCGCGTCCTTCCCGCTCGCGCGCGCTACACCCGGCCCGAAGCGAGCCTTAATTGTTCGATCCCGCGAAAGCGAGCGCGATTTTGCGTCGTGTTCGTCCTTCGATCGTCCGCCGATAGTTGCTTCCTCTCGAGCTAACTGGTATCCCGCGGCGCAAAAATCGCGCATCGCTCACGAAATTTCTCAAAGTGAAACCTCTCTCGCAGCGGAGATAGGATATGCAAGGTACAAGCACGTGCAAGATTGAATTTTAATTAGAGAATTTTTAATTACATTAAATTAAAGTAAAAAATTAAATTTCACTTTCACGGACTCAGTGTGCCACGTGTTCCGGGGAGGGGTGTCGCCGACGACGACGACGACGACGACGACGACGACAAAACAACGAGCGTGTCGGAAGAGGCGCGTCGGCGAGCGCGAGTCGAGGGATGACTTTACACGCGAAAGTCGCGCCTCCGCGTCTTCGTGACGTCATGCGCAATTGCAAAACGACGTCGACAGAGACGTAAAGGCCGGCGGCCTGTTCCGCTCGGCGGGATACGCGCGCGGTTTCGACGTCGTCTGGAAGCGTCGTCGAAACTATAAAGCCGCTCGCTCGCTCGCTCGCGCGCGCGATGGTCGGCGACTTCGATCGTGCGCAACGTCGTAGAGCGCGCGAGGGGCAGGCGCGAGGGACGATCGCGAATCCTCGGCGTACAAAGACGCGCCTTTACGAACGATCGGCAAGATCGCAGATAAACACGCCGAGGAACGGACGGGAACGCGTATCTCCTCGTTTGCGCCGATCACGTCGGACAAACGCCGCCGAGCGTAATGCGCGCGACGACGCAGCCGCCGCGCCGCGCGGCGAGCCGCGTGTACGCAATCTTTCGAAACGCGACACGTTAACGACAGCATTAGCGAGGCAACGAGAGTCCGATTTACGGGAGACATCCGGTTGATCTCGAGCTACGATCTCTCGGGCCTCAGAGAGAGAGAGAGAGAGAGGGGGGGGAAGATTCTGACTGCGCGCTTACGACTCGGAACGAGGAAAATTCGCATGCGAATTTTTCGCGACTAGATATGGATTGTTATTTTTTTTTTTGTTACCGTAAGAGTTTCGATTATGTTTTTGATTGAGTCAATTTTTACAGGCACGATTACAAATATTCCCGCGTACGGGGTGAATGAATATGGGATGTCTCTCTTTATCAGCGTGCGAGTTTCTCGGTGAATTTTACTACAGACTAAATATCGAGTTGGTTTCGCGGAGTTATGCGGAGTTAATGACGAAATGTATAAGTAAATTCCTCCGTTATCTGGACGAAATTTTAATTCGACACGGCTCGCTGATCGAGACACTCGACAGATCCAAGCTGCCGCTCAGTAACACCTGTTTTCGCGACACGATGCAATCGTTACCGCTGGTGTATTTTGATTACGCGCCGGTGTACCAGCAGCAACAGCAGCAACAGCAGCAATGGCGCATCGGACACGTAGAAATCAGCGCGATGCACGAAACCGCGAAGAGGGATGCCGCGCACTCTCTCTCTCTCTCTCTCTCTCTCTCTCTCTCTCTTTCTCTGATCGATGGCTCGTGTAGCCGCAACGCGTGACTATACGCGGGCCCGATCCTTAACTTGTTAGCCGGGATTGCCGACCTGTGATTAAGGTAACGGTAGTCATCAATTCGGCCACGTGATCGTTAGGCTGTCAGTCGGCGACCGACATTTAAGCGGCCGCCGCCGTGAAATCGCTCGGACGTAATTTGCCACCGTTCGACGGCTCGGGCGCGAAAATGACCTTTTCGAATTTACTACGGGGGATTCTTCTCCTCGGCCGGCTCGCGCGTAACTCTCTTGCCCGCCCCTGTGAATTATAAGGAGGACACTTCGTCGACACTCCGTTAATCCGGCCGGACGCGTCGGTATGCGCGACTCGTGGAAAGTTTCTCGCGAAACTTGTTTACATCGCGCGTATACCTGCCGGGATGAACCGACGACGCGCGAGTTCGCTTATTCTCCTTTTTGAATGCCCGATAAACATACTGCTTGCAGTTCTGCGAACGCAGTACGGCAGGTGCCGAAAGCCTGGAAGGAATATGTTCCGTCGCGGAATCACGTGTCCCTCACGAACGCGAGCCGGCGTGAGTTACTCCGTATTCTCCGCAAAGTCTCTCGGAGGAGAGTAAAAGTGCTTGGCTTCTTCAGAGAGCGACGCGCTAAGTATATATCTCAGGTATTATTCTTAAAATAACAACTCACCGCGATGGCTTATCCGCTCGCCGATTCGAAGGCTAGGAGAGCTTCTTTCACGGCGTCGGGAGAGAAAGAGATATCGCGGCTTCTAACGAGCCGCTAACGAGAGACACGATTTTCTGCCTTTCTCGCCGGCTTCTCTGCGGACTACTCGTGTTGTTTGTCTTCCCGAGGAGAAAAATCCGAGCGCTTCGCCGACTTTAAGCATCGTGAGAGTATCTCAGAATTTAATTAGATTTTAACAAGCAATTTGCCGAACGGTTAGCGCCCGAACGGCTTGCTCTCGCTTAAAATTCATTCCCTTCGCGAATCTCCCCCCCTCCTCCCCCCCCCCCCGCGAACGTTCATAACGTTCATAACGTTTAGTTATGCCTCTGTTGCGCGAGAAAACGCTCGTTAGAATCAAGAGCATGGACGACGGATCACATGCGTCAACATCGCAAGAATGTCACAAGATCGCGATCTTTTGCACGCTCGCGACAAACACAGTCGAGCCTCCTCCCTCCCGCCGTAACGACGCGATTATTACGAAGCGGATCTGCGCAGTTGACACAGCCGGGTTACATACGAAATCGCGCGTATTAATATTCAAATTTGACGGAATGCCCGAGCGATGACGGGTCGCTACAGTTTATCGACGATTACGCTGACGAGGGGGAACATCGTGGGCGAAAAGGAACGTTAGAAAGTGTAGAGACTGTCGTCGCGCGTGGACGCGTTTGCCTTCTTTTGCGTTTGCCCGTGCCAGCTCGCTCGCCTGCCTGCGTGCGTGTATTTTTTTTTTTTCCTTCCTCTATTTTTCGTTCTCCGCGCGAGATGGCCTCCGGAGATGGATCGACGCTCGCCGATTGGCCGTATCGTCGCAATTATGGACATATCGTGGGCGAGATACGTCGGTCGCGCGTTTCCACGGATTTATGCGAGCTTGAAACGTCTGAAATGTTATTCGATGTGTTCGCATAAACGGCGATTCTGCGCGTTACAACCGCGTCTCTCTTGCCTCTCTCTTTCTTACTCCTCCCTCTCCACCCTTCTCTCTCTCTCTCTCTCTCTCTCTCTCTCTCTCTCCCTCTCTCTCTCTCTCTCCTTCTTTCTTTCGCAATACCCTCGCATTCGATTTTCATCGATCGTCCCCTGTGAGCAACGTGTTTTACGACCGAGCAGGATCTCCGAGGCTGTAACTTCATTTCTTCCGTACGGCGAACGAATCGATTCTCTTTGGTAATGATCGTTTAGCGTCGCGTCGCGGCCGCTCCGTCCGACGCACGCTCGATTCTTCCGTTCTCTCCGCGAGCGAGCTCGCCACGCTGATGAATAACTCGTTACGAAAATTACTTAGCCGCGACGGGCGCGTAAATCGTGCGGCTTGAGCGAGGAAGAGAGACAGATGTAGGCGGAGAGAAGTACGAGTTGGTGACTGTATCCCGCGCTTCGTGACATCCGCGGTAACAGCGCGTGTTCGATCGCCGGAGACTGGAAGCAGCGCGACGCTCCTACGATTCTAATTGCCGAAAGTGCAGCCCGAGGGACACACAGCGCGGTGCTTATAGAGAGCGAGAGATCAGAGTCACGGGTGAGTAGCGTGGCGATCTTTCACGCCGGACGGACGCCCCTTTTCTTTTTGATCGTTTCCGATGCCGGTGCGATGAACCGCGCCGCGGCGCGGCGCGGGCGCGGCGCGGGCGCGGGCGCGCGGCGAGGTGAGCCGCGCGTATCGATCATGCATTGAGTCGTCCGGCGCGAAAATCGAGTTCGCGCCACCAAATCATTAATCATCCTCGCCGGCGAATTAATAGCCATCCGCGGAAGTGCGAACAAGCGCGTTTGCAAGTACAATAGTGTCACGGCGATGATTAAGATGCCGCGCGCTCTCGCGGCCCCGCGAGATCCAGGCTACGCGAGGATCCCGCGGCATGTGCCAATTTAAATGGAGCTTCTAATCGAGATGATCGGCGTATAATGTAATTCACGTCGATGGGACCGGCGGCGGCGGCGGTTAATTTGCGCCGGGGAGGGACGAGAGGAGGATCCGAAGGGAGACTCGTCGGACGTGCGACGTTATGCCGCCTTACAATGAGCGCATTCGCGGCTCGCGATTAACGGCGATTGCGACACCCCGTCGTCGTCCTCGGCGCGGCGATTTTATCGAACGACGCTCTCTCGTGACGCGCCACGTCGACGACCCGTCTGACTGACGCTTCATTTGCGCTTTGTAATTTAATTTGATTTGTGTATTCGCGCATCGAATAGCACGCGGACGGCTCGTAGGAGACATCTATCTATCCCTCTCTCTCTCTCTCTCTCTCTCTCTCTCTCTCTCTCTGGACTTTTAATCCGCGACTGATCAAGCTGGACAAGCGTCACGCTCAGCCAACAAAATCGCACGTCTATTCTCCTCGCGATCCGTCTCCATCTGTGTATATTACATCTTGACATGAGTCAATTTCTGACACGAAGACGAGAAGATCTTTCTCAGATTGATTTCTTACAAGTGACACTCGACTTTTCTCGGTAACTGCGATTTTGTCGATGCGCGCCTCCGTGCTAGGCGCTCCCGCTCGTCCCCTCGTCTGCCGCGATTCGTAATCGCTAGTGACTTTTTTTTTTTTCGCCAAGTTTGTTTGCTCCACTAGTGGAGAATCTTTTCTCCTTGACTCGCGCGCGAACTTTCTATCGAGACCCGCGGGCGGCGGATCCGTCCCGTTGAATTTACATTGCGCCGCGCACAGGCGCGCGCAAACAGGCGAGGCGTGTTTAAAGGCCGCGCCGAGGCGTTACGCGCG